>NW_027421860.1:0-42373 GCF_009905375.1 Apium graveolens | reverse complement strand
GCACTTGATCTGTCCTGTCTAGCTTCCCAGCTTTAGAGTCCTTTCCATCTTTTCTCCCAATTGACTTCTTTTCACCTCTAATGAACTTCTTCCTGAAGCTTTGTTGTTCCTAGACTTCCTGAATTGCTTCTCCTGAAGCCCTTAACAGTATGCAGCCATTTGCATGCATCGAATTTGTCATTCTCATCAGTTTCAGAATCAGTATCATCATCAGGATATGATGATGAATCATCAGTATCTAATTCTGGCAATTTGTTCTTCTTCGTACAGCTCCAACAGACTTTTCTTTTGAAGCTTTATCATTAACTTTCAAAGCAACAGATTTCCCTTTGCTGCTTTTCCTCTCTCTCCTTTGCTGAACCTCCAAATTATGAGTTCTTAGCATGCCATAGACTTCATCCAGAGTATTACGTCCAAATCATACTGATATCGTATGATTGAAGTCTGAGTCTCCCATTCTTCACTTAATGCTCTTAAAAACTTGGTGTTTGAATCCTCTCGATCATACACCTTTCCTACCAAAGACAGATTGTTGAGTAGAGTCAGAAATCTGTCATAGATATCAGTGAGACTTCATCAGGCTTGGCCTCAAAGTGTTCATATTCTTGAATCAGAACATCCCTTTGTTCTTCTTGATGGCCATGGTTCCTTGACATTGAGTTCAAGAGCATCCCATATTCTTTGGCAGTCTTGTAGGCTATGACCTATTTGACATAACAGAATTAAGACTGTTATGCAAAATGTTTCTTACCTTTGCATCTTTCAGCACAACTACTTCTCTTATGGTGTCCATGTCTTCTTCCCTTCAGTTGATAGTGTTCAGCAACCGAAGAGGAGGCAGGCACCAGTTTTGTTGGTATGAAGGGTCCATCATTGATTACGTCTAGATAATCTGGATCGTAGCTTCCAGGTACATGAGCATCTTCACCTTCCAGTTGGATATTCAGTCTTTTCAGAATGGGAATTTTAATACTTTCATACTTGTTCAGAGACATGTTTAGATCGTTTCTGATTATAAATTTATCAGTGTGCTCTGATACCAATTGTTCCCAGTAAAGATACAATTGTTCAAGGGGGGGGTTGGATACAATTGTAAATATTTCGAACAAGTAATAAAATATAACAGCTTTTTATATTTATGATAAAAACTGTTATAAAATCCTCTCAAGAAATACCGATGTTCTTGAGAGCTGCTAGGTCGAATGATCCTCGAGTGTTGTTCACTAAGTGATGACCTAAACTGTGTTTATATACTACACAGCTACAAACATATTAATCTAAGATATACATTATCAAAAACTAACCGAAACTGATACATATCTTAAACTAAACAGATAAAGTCCTATCTCTCAGACGTAACAGATATCTGCTCCACATTATAAGGAACAGAACAAATCCTCTAATGCTGACTGTCTTCAAATACTGATGTCATACAAATCCTGATGACATACCAAATCCTGACGGTACATCAGATCCCGATGACATCTGAACAGCAGATCCTGAGCTTCTTCTGATCATTGAGAATTCAATATATAACAAAGCCAACGAAGATTTAATCCCAATTCCCTTGACTCCCAGCGACCGAAAAAGATGACTTTTATTGGAGCTTCTTTAAAGGAACCCCTGACGTTGATAAAGTTCTGACAAGAGACATAATTTGTGAGTGGTAGTTGATATGTTGCGATGTATGTTTTGAATTGACTCTAAGCTAAATATCGACCTAACCGAAATACAGAAGCAAAAGAAAATGAGTTTTGCTTTGAAAAGAAAAGAGGCCATAAAACATGAGGTAAAAAGCTCTTAAAGGTTGGGTTCAATGAGGAAATACAATTCATGGAATGGTTGGCTAATCCGGTGATGGTGAAAAAAGCTAATGGAAAGTGGAGGATGTATGTTGACTTCACTAACCTGAACGATGCATGTCTAAAGGATAATTTTCCTTTCCCACAGATAGACACTTTGATAGATTCCACTGGAGGGCATGAGATGCTGAGTTTCATGGATGGATTTAGCGGCTATAATCAAATCAAAATACATAAAAATGACAATCCAAAAGGTATTATTCATCACCAACTTTGGTATTTTTTATTATCTTGATTATGACATTTGGTCTCAAGAATGCAGGAGCCACTTACCAATGGTTAGTGAATAAGATTTTTAAGGATCTCATGGAAAGATCATGGAGGTCTACGAAGATGACATGTTAGTCAAGAGCCTTCTAAAGGTTGTTCATATAGCCCATTTGAGGGAAACTTTTGAGGTTTTGAGATATCACAAGATGATGTTGAATTTCGCCAGGTGTTCTTTTGGTGTAGGATCTGGAAAGTTTTTAGGATTAATGGTCTCCAAGAGGGGAATTGAGGCCAATCCTAACATGATAAAGGCCATCCTGGATATGGAACATCCACGCTCTGTAAAGGACATTCAGAAACACAATGAAATGATTACTGCTTTGGGACGGTTCATCTCCATGTCCGGAGACAAGTGCCAGCCATTCTTCAAATCTTTAAAGAAAGTAAAAGATTTTTCCTGGACCGATGAATGTCAGATGTCGTTTAAGGAATTAAAGAAATACAAGGTTCAAGCCCCGTTGTTGGCCAAACTAGTTCAGAATGAAACTCTGTATTTGTACTTGGTTGTTTTTGAAAGAGCCTTGAGCGTTGTATTGGTAAAAAAGGAAGCCAAAACCCATAAACATATCAAATATGTCAACAAGATTCTACACGCAGCTGAGTTGAACTATTTAACTATAGTAAAGTTTGCTTTGGCCTTGGTCATGACTTTAAGAAAGTTACGTCCCTACTTCGAAGCACATAAAATGAAGTGTTAAAAAATAAGCCTTTGAGAAACATCATCCATAGTTCTAAGGTCAGTGGAAGGCTGATCAAATGGGCCATAGAGCTTGAAGAATTTGACATTAAGTATAAGCCTAGAACATCGATCATAGCTCAGACTGACTTCGTGGTTGAATGTACTATCGACAACCAAGAAGTCGGGGGCAGGAAGATATAACTCAAGGCATGGATGGCCAAGATGGAGAAAAGATAGTTGAGAACAAAGAGTTCTGAGTGCTCTATTTAATGGGGCATTGAAAAAATTCAAGTGGAGCTGGGATGGTTTTATAGCCTCGATGGTGTCTTGATTGAGTATAATATAAAGTAAGATTTTCCTACCACAAATAATGAGGCGGAATATGAAGCCCACATTGCAGGACTTGGCTTAGCTGGAACCTTGAGGGTTAAAAACTTGAAGGTCTGTGGAGACTCGAAACTTGTGGTGTCCCATGTCAATGGAGAATTTGAGGCGAGAGATGACACCATGGCCATATATGTGCGACTTGTGAGAGCTGTGATGACTTAGTTTGATGAATGTCATATTTGTATGGGACAAGTAAAAAGCCAATCAACTAAAGCATGGTGGTAAAACTAGTTTTTATGGCACTTATCAGTATTTCTTGGAACCAGATAAACCGTTGAGAATGATTATAAAGTTTGGAAGAACTGAAGCACATTCAGTTACATGTTGTTATTTAGGATCGCTAGTATGGAGTCTTTGTGAGGATATGCAGTTTCCTCCTTCAGGAAAGACGTCTCAAAGAAAATGGAAGAACTATGGTGTGACACATTTATATGTCTATCTCTGTAAAACACCTAATAGAACACCAGGAAAGTTGTTTATTGCCTTGAAGATATAGACTTAGTAAATTAGCTTCAAAGCCGTCACAAATTTAACACAAATAATTATTCAATATAAATTTACTATGGTTTATCTTTGTAGAACACCTGATAAACAAATAATTAGTTAAGAGTAAAATTTTACAATATGCTAGAGAACCTTTGTGTCTACTATGTATGAAATTTTTTTAGTGAATTTAAAAAAAAGTACTTGCACATTTTTCAGAAGCAAGGAACTTTTTATTTTTTTAATAGTAATCATATTTTGTACTTTAAATTTGATCAAAATTTGTCGCTTTTATAAACTCGACCAACTCAAATGGAGTCATATTTATAATTTTGACCAAAAATAACCTAGTCAAATTTATAAAATTGATTGATTTTAACTCGTTGGCCGACACATTTGTAACAACAAGCGGGAAATTCAATTTTTATCGAAATTTTTGATGACAAAAGTCAAAATATAAAATTGACTGTTCGAAGTCAATTTTAGTCTATCAAAATTGAAAAATTGAGCAATCATATTTAGTCCGTCAAATTTAACTAAATTTGACCTATTTAGCTAAATTTGACCGGCCTAGTACGTCAAATTTAATTAAATTTGACCTTTTTAGCTAAATTTGACCATCCTAATAATGACCGATGCAATTCAGTCATATTTAACTTAATTTGACCATTGGCGGTCATTTTTGCTTAAATATGACCAAAACATTTTGATCAAATTTAGCCAATGTTTCTCCGTAACAATATAAAAGTTAAAGGAAGTTTAAAGATAAACGCTATTATTTTAGCTTTATTAAGCCTATTTAAAAATAGTAGTACTTTTTATTTTTATCTTAATGACACTATATGATTAATTGATAACTTTTCTTGAGTGTTAATATAGGAAATATGAAAATTTAGCTTTTCACTTTGATTACACCATACAAAATGTATAGAATAATATATTTATGGGTTATTTAGTGTATGTGTGTGAATTCGAATATATATGTACAAAAAGCATATATATACAGATTTCTATAAAATTGTGCGTAAATATGAATTTTTACTTCTTATTTCACATGATTATATATATGAATTATTTTTCACTTATTTTTAATTAACCTTATGTTGATATTTTTTATTTTATAATGCGAACATGATAAAAAAATACAATGTACATTTAAGATCAATATAAGTTTGAAATTAATCACATATACTCATATAAGAATAACAATAATAATAATAATAATAAGAAAATTTATTAATAATAACAACAACAATAAAAACAACAACAACAAGAATTATAATGAGTAATGATAATGAATAATAATAGAATACTAATATAATAATAATAATAATACTATAATAATAATAATAGTGGAAAGTTTACTTAATTCTAAACTTCGTATATTATAGGATTACTAGTCATTTTTCTGCTCCAAGATAAGCACAACATTAGTTAGCCACATTAGTTAGCCATTGGCAACAAATGTTAGACAAGTTTCTCTGGGCCTTGGCTACAAATGTAGCATATTAGTTTAATTAATTCAATATTATTTATGCTTGTAGGCTAATTTGAAAGAATGTCCAGAATACCCCATTTTCCAGCCCCAACTGCCAAAAATACCCGGATGCGCGCAGACTGCCCAAAATACCGACAGATTACGCTTTACATTACCTGCGTATACAACCTTCAGTTTTTTGTAAAGGACACGCATGTGGGCTATGCGTACTCACTTTTTTGAAAAATAAGGAATACACATTTCACACATGCGTATTCCTAAAAATAAAAATGAATACGCATTTCGCATTTCACATATGTGTATCCTTTATAAATTTTAAAAAAACGAAATTCGCATGTTGGACATGCTATTCAACAGGTAATTTGGACACTCCGTCCCGCCAAATGGTATTTGAGTACTAAGCCCCCAAATGGTGGGTATTTTGGTTTTTCACCCGGCTAATATTCAAAAATATTTAGAGGATTAAAAATAAGAATTATTTTTTAAAAAATCTAGTTTTCTAAAATACAATTTATGATTCAACATAAAGTTTGTAAATAGTGGTGACAAATAAAAATAAAAACTAATACTGTCATGTTATTTTTTTAGTTATTGTCATTACTATAAGAATTTTGTTATGATTATGTATAATTGATTGCTATAAAAATAAAAATAATTTGGATTTTATTCTTAATTCATTTGTTTATGAAAGTTAAATCTGCTTTTATTGTATGGTAAATTTTAATCATGCTTTAGGAGTTTGATAGTCTCTTCAATGTTCTAAAAATCGGTCTAGGTGACCGTCTAGGCTGTTCTTATGCCTTAGGCGGTGGTAAAATGCCCTGACTCGGACCTAGGTGGTGATTTATGCCTTTTTGCTGAAAATCGGGTCAAAATCAGAATTAGGCGGGCTAAGCGGTCTTAGGCGGTCCTGGTCGAAAATAATTAAAAATCATGGTTTTTTACCTTTTTATGATTTTAATTCATTAATTTGATAATTTTACACAATATCATGCCAATTTCTAATATAAAGTATTGGTAAAAAGTAATAAGTAATCTAACATATTTATTTTCCCACTTGAAATATAAAATGACATATTGTAATTAGCTTAGAAGTGTGAATT
Source organism: Apium graveolens (assembly GCF_009905375.1). Lineage (NCBI taxonomy): Eukaryota > Viridiplantae > Streptophyta > Magnoliopsida > Apiales > Apiaceae > Apium > Apium graveolens. The sequence continues at coordinate 36,091 of NW_027421860.1, read as the reverse complement.
AAAATAATTATTTAATATGTAAACCAATAATTAGTAAATAAACGATGTCAAATGTGTAGATATTGTTTAATACCATTCTAATTTCTTTGGTCAAATAAATATCTGACATATTTATCATTTTATAATAATAAAAGTAAAAATAATATTATATTCTCCATATTAATGTTCCGATTATCAGTCTAATTAATCAGTTCAATTAATGTTCCAATTAATGGCTCTCATTAATTTTTAGGGGTCGGAATTTGAGTGCTGTGCACTACATAGTTGTGGTTTTCTACTATCTAATCTAATTTGTCAGATTCATAGCAGTTATTAGTGAACACTTTACTTTGTTATATCTATCTATGTACTAGACCACTGACTTCATCAAACCTTAAACGTGGTTCCTTTTGTATATATGGTTACCAAAATTAATTATATATTTTGGTTATCATTTCTTCCCTTATAATTTTCCCATAAAATCAGATCATATGGTTGCTAGGTTTCAAACTCAAGCATAAATTAATTGTTTTTGTAATAAAATTACGATCACTATTTCTTGAGGAGATCATCTGTTACAATTTTTTTATTTATGCTAAAATGTAAATAATTATAAAGACAACTAAAGTGTAATAATTGTAAGGTATATTTCAAGTATTCTTCAACTAAAGCAAATAATAATCACAAGGAATTGTTCTAAAATCTCCAATTTAACCAATTAATTCGCGATTAATCCCCCGCAAGGTATCCAACAAATTCAATTTTTGAAATCCGATTAGTCCTTAGAAATTTTTCTGTATTGGAGTATATATAATTATTTATAAAATTAAAATTATTATATTCATTTAAATATGATAATATAAAAGTTAAGATATAATAAATATATATTTGTAATAAATAACTAATATAATCATAATAATATATTAAATATAATTTAATATTATAATACATCCGTTTTTTAGCCTACGATTAATCTCCTGTGTCAATTAATCCCAAATTGGTAGCACACCGATCTTCCCCCTATTCCATTTTTACAAATCACAAGTAACTAAATTGTAAATTATTTCTATTTTTTGGTTTGAACAATTTAACAAATTAAATTATTTATTGGAACTGATATTGTTTTTTGAACCGAGGAAGGCATTGACCATACTTATTGATATATATTATTTTAGTAAATTAAATTGAAAATTATATACTTTCTTATTTCAGATTTCACATTCAATATTTTTTTGATAATTAATTGTATTCACTTTAAATAGAACTTTAAATAAAATATATTGCATCTTTTCTATCAAAATATAATAAAATGTCTATTGCTTCAAATAAGTAAACAAGATACTCAGATTTAACCATATGTTCTATAAGATTTTTCCCATCTAACAATTGCTTGTAGGTGAACTTTTGATATAGGTTGGAACATTTTATTCCAATACTCTAAGAGAAATATTTTTACATTATATTTAATTTGTAATATATTGAATTCCTTTGTTTTTTTACCCCAATAATAACTCAATAATAAATTTTGGATTTAATGTTAAATTACTCTACAATGACTTTGGTAACATACATTATAAATTATAGTTAAATACTAAAATTACTACTTGGACAATACCCAAAATTAATTTTTTTTTATGCTAAGTTCACTTTCAGAGAAATAGAATTACCTTTACTTCTGGTAATTCTAAAGTCAAATTATCTCAATTAATTTAGAAGCAAAGTTAACAAGATTATTAAGATAGAAGGTAAGAAGCATGAATATTGTAAAAAGTAGCTAAAAACTTTCTGGTTAGAAATGATTAATAAATCCTAGCAAAATCAAGATTCATCATTATCCGATCTTAAAAGATTAAATTTGAAAGTTGTTTAATTAATTATCTTAAATACACAAGAGAAAATAAAATAAATGTAAAAGACTAAATTTTAAGATATGACATAATACACCTTTGTGGGTGATAACTAAAAATGAAAAAAAATTAAAAGAGATTAAATTTTACATGTGACATAACCACCTTTTTTAGGAGATCAATAATTATAGACATCTCAAGGATCACTTATCTAATGATTATAAGATCATTCTGATCATTGAACCATCCACCCTCATGTTGCTACGTCATTTCCCTGCAGCAGTGACATAAAGAACTCTGAATATCAAACTCAATGCCAGGTAGCTCAGGAAGCCCAGCATTTTCTTTGTGGCATTATATAAGATGCAGGAACAACAGTTGTGGGTACTACCCCCATGCCAGACTGAGCCATTTCCAATATTTGCTGAGGCACCATGTATGATCCATATGCTGGCACAAGATCAACCATTGTAGGAGCAACCATTCCCCTTGTGGACGGAACCCCATTGTTGACCCCGTTAGCATGGTAGTATAGGACGGTTCAGTGCAGGTCCCACAAAAGATTCATGTGAAGATGCCAAGCCACACATTAATGTTTGCACCAAGACAGGACCAGGAGGTGTCACAGTGAGGGTTGAAGGTAGCACTTATTGGTGCAAAGGAGGATGGTGAAGACATGGGTAGACTCATAGTTGAAAAGGAGTGATGGGAGAGACACGGGGAGACTCGGCTTCCAAGTAGCATTACGGGTGCAAAGGAGGATGGTGGAGACATGGGGGAGATTCATGGGTCGAAGTATCAAAGGAGCACAGGGGAGATAGGGGGAGACTCATGGTTGAAGTAGCAAAGGAGGACAACGGAGACAGGGGATACTCATGGTTGAAGTAGCACTTACAGGGTGCAAAGGAGGATGGTGGAGACATGGGGAGACTCAGGGACCGAGTTGATTCAGGACATCAGGCATTGATCCGGTACCTGTATAAACGCCTGATAGCAGGCTCAGCGTCACGTAGAAGCCCATTCCATGTTTTGCCCATCATTGTTGTGACCTAGTTCCTGTGTCAATGAAAAATTCTTGCAGCTTGTTATTATTGGAAGTCTGACTCTGTGTTCTCCGCCATACAACCTTTTTGTGCCCAGAATCTTAACCATCTTTGATTATTTTTAACGGACTTGGTGTTCAGAGTAAAGTGATGGACTACAGAGGATTAGTAAGACCATATTTATACAATATCAGTTATGTATTTATGAATTAGGTGAACGTTTTCCACACCTAAATGTTTACTTAACAACCACTTACTAATACAGTGAGCCGTGAATTTAATTTTAATTATAATCATATAAAGTACAAAATTTCACAAACCGTTATATACTTGATGCCAAATTTACTGCATATAGTTCTGGACTTTTAAATGTGCTCTGTCGTGTACCTGTTAATATGGATAAATTGTAAAATAAACATGTGTGGATAGTTATTTTTACCAGTTTTTTCTATCTTAAAAAATATTGTTAATTTTAATAAGATTTTAGTTAGTCGATATGTTTTATTTGTTGCACAAATTTTGTACTTTGGAGAAAGGGTACCGAGTGATATAAGATTTTAATCTTGATAATACATAACATAAGCACTTTAAATTCAATTATTATTGATGTAAAAATGTCCTATGTCAATAACTTAGATATTTTCTTTTTCAATTAATTTGCTGATAAAAGTCCTATGTTCTTTTTTTCTTAACAGACTTAAATGGTTTCCTTGCTTTCTTTCTTTGAGTTTTATCATTTACCAGTTCTTCTTGTGATACTGATGTTGAACCCTTTTCAAAAGTAGATTTGGGTTCATCAGCTTCTGATGAAATAAACCTTAACAGGAGTTTTAAGGGAAATTTTATTTTCAGTGTCAACATCCTTAATTCCATATTTATAGCTAGGCATTTCTTTCCAGGTTTTCTTTGAGATCATCTCATGAAACCTTTTTCCTGAATCAGTCCAGGCTTTAAGGGTTTTTCTCTCATTCTCTAGATTCTTTTCTAACATACTGTATCTAGCCTCAAGAATCTTAACTGTATATTTAGCTCTCTTACATTCTTTCCTTCAAATCTATCTGATGTATCAAGTAAGACTCTAACTGATCATTCCTAGATTTCAATGTCTTAATTTCAGTTATACGTCTATCATTTTCTATAGTCTTATTCTTAAAACTACCATGCAAAGATTTAAGAATAGATTTCAATTCAGATATATTTTCAGTATCAAAAGTGAAGAAAGGAGTTTATACCTTAGGCTCAGAAGCAGCAGGATCATCAAGACTGTCCATCAGTGCATATCATGTATTTTCATCTTCAGAGTCAGAGGAGTCCACCCAATTCTTGCACTCTGAGGCAAAGTGACCAGGTTCATCACAGTTGTAGCACTTGATCTTGTCCTGTCTAGCTTCCCAGCTTTAGAGTCCTTTCCATCTTTTCTCCCAATTGACTTCTTTTCACCTCCAATGAAACTTCTTCCTGAAGCTTCTGTTGTTCCTAGACTTCCTGAATTGCATTCTCCTGAAGCCCTTAACCAGTATGCAGCCATTTGCATGACATCAGAATTTGTTATGTTCTCATCAGTTTCAGAATCAGTATCATCATCAGGATATGATGATGAATCATCAGTATCTAATTCTGGCAATTTGTTCTTCTTTCGTACAGCTCCAACAGACTTTTCGTTTGAAGCTTTATCATTAACTTTCAAAGCAACAGATTTCCCTTTGCTGCTTTTCCTCTCTCTCCTTTGCTGAACCTCCAAATTATGAGTTCTTAGCATGCCATAGACTTCATCCAGAGTAATTACGTCCAAATCATACTGATATCGTATGATTGAAGTCTGAGTCTCCCATTCTTCACTTAATGCTCTTAAAAACTTGGTGTTGAATCCTCTCGATCATACACCTTTCCTACCAAAGACAGATTGTTGAGTAGAGTCAGAAATCTGTCATAGATATCAGTGAGACTTTCATCAGGCTTGGCCTCAAAGTGTTCATATTATTGAATCAGAACATCCCTTTTGTTCTTCTTGATGGCCATGGTTCCTTGACATTGAGTTTCAAGAGCATCCCTATTTCTTTGGCAGTCTTGTAGGCTATGACCCTATTTGACATACAGGAATTAAGACTGTTATGCAAAATGTTTCTTACCTTTGCATCTTTCAGCACAACTATTTTCTCTTCTGGTGTCCATTCTGTCTTCTCCTTCAGTTGATAGTGTTCAGCAACCGGAAGAGTTGCAGGCACCAGTTTTGTTGGCATGAAGGGTCCATCATTGATTACGTCTAGATAATCTGGATCTGTAGCTTCCAGGTACATGAGCATCTTCACCTTCCACGTTGGATATTCAGTCTTTTAGAATGAGAATTTTAATACTTTCATACTTGTTCAGAGGACATGTTTAGATCGTTTCTGATTATAAATTTATCAGTGTGCTCTGATACCAATTGTTTCCCAGTAAAGATACAATTGTTCAAGGGGGGGGGGGTTTGATACAATTGTATAAATATTTCGAACAAGTAATAAAATATAACAGCTTTTTATATTTATGATAAAAACTGTTACAAAATCCTCTCAAGAAATACCGATGTTCTTGAGAGCTGCTAGGTCGAATGATCCTCGAGTGTTGTTCACTAAGTGATGACCTAAACTGTATTTATATACTACACAACTACAACATATTAATCTAAGATATACATTATCAAAAACTAACCGAAACTGATACATATCTTAAACTAAACAGATAAAGTTCTATCTCTCAGACATAACAGATATCTGCTCCACATTATAAGGAACAGAACAAATCCTCTAATGCTGACTGTCTTCAAATACTGATGTCATACAAATCCTGATGACATACCAAATCCTGACGGTACATCAGATCCCGATGACATCTGAACAGCCAGATCCTGAGCTTCTTCTGATCATTGAGAATTCATATGTAACAAAGCCAACAAAAGATTTAATCCCAATTCCCTTGACTCCCAGCGACCTGAAAAAGATGACTTTTATTGGAGCTTCTTTAAAGGAACCCCTGACGTTGATAAAGTTCTGACAAGAGAACAATGACATTTTTGCGTGGTCAGCAGTTGATATGCCGATCATTGTTTTGAATTGATAACTCATAAGCTAAATATCGACCCTAACCGAAATACAGTAAAACAAAAGAAAATGAGTTTTGCTTTGAAAAGAAAAGAGGCCATAAAACATGAGGTAAAAAGCTCTTAGAGGTTGGGTTCAATGAGGAAATACAATTCATGGAATGGTTGGCTAATCCGGTGATGGTGAAAAAAGCTAATGGAAAGTGGAAGATGTATGTTGACTTCACTAACCTGAACGATGCATGCCCAAAGGATAATTTTCCTTTCCCACAGATAGAGACTTTAATAGATTCCACTGGAGGGCATGAGATGCTGAGTTTCATGGATGGATTTAGAGGCTATAATCAAATCAAAATGCATAAAAATGACAATCCAAAGGTATTATTCATCACCAACTTTGGTATTTTTATTATCTTGATTATGGCATTTGGTCTCAAGAATGCAAGAGCCACTTACCAATGGTTGGTGAAAAAGATTTTTAAGGATCTTATTGGAAAATAATGGAGGTCTAAGAAGATGACATGTTAGTCAAGAGCCTTCTAAAGGTTGATCATATAGCCCATTTGAGGGAAACTTTTGAGGTTTTGAGATATCACAAGATGATGTTGAATTTCTCCAGGTGTTCTTTTGGTGTAGGATCTGGAAAGTTTTTAGGATTAATGGTCTCCAAGAGGGGAATTGAGGCCAATCCTAACATGATAAAGGCCATCCTGGATATGGAACATCCACGCTCTGTAAAGGACATTCAGAAACATAATGAAATGATTACTGCTTTGGGACGGTTCATCTCCAAGTCCGGAGACAAGTGCCAGCCATTCTTCAAATCTTTAAAGAAAGTAAAAGATTTTTCCTGGACCGATGAATGTCAGATGTCATTTAAGGAATTAAAGAAATACAAGGTTCAAGCCCCGTTGTTGGCCAAACCAGTTCAGAATGAAACTCTGTATTTGTAGTTGGTTGTTTCTGAAAGAGCCTTGAGCGTTGTATTGGTAAAAAAGGAAGCCAAAACCCATAAACATATCTATTATGTCAACAAGATTCTACATGCAGCTGAGTTTAACTATTTAACTATAGTAAAGTTTGCTTTGGCCTTGGTCATGACGTTAAGAAAGTTACGTCCCTACTTCCAAGCACATAAAATCGAAGTGTTAAAAAATAAGCCTTTGAGAAACATCATCCATAGTTCTAAGGTCAGTGGAAGGCTGATGAAATGGGCCATAGAGCTTGAAGAATTTGACATTAAGTATAAACCTAGAACATCGATCATAGCTCAGGTCTTGACTGACTTCGTGGTGAATGTACTATCGACAACCAAGAAGTCGGGGGCAGGAAGATATAACTCAAGGCATGGATGGCCAATATGGAGAAAAGATAGTTGAGAACAAAGAGTTCTGAGTGCTCTATTTAATGGGGCATTGAAAAAATTCAAGTGGAGCTGGGATGGTTTTACAAAGCCGCAATGGTGTCTTGATTGAGTATAATATAAAGTAAGATTTTCTTACCACAAATAATGAGGCGGAATATGAAGCCCATATTGGAGGACTTGGCTTAGTTGGAACCTTGAGGGTTAAAAACTTGAAGGTCTGTGGAGACTCGAAACTTGTGGTGTCCCATGTCAATGGAGAATTTGAGGCGAGAGATGAGACCATGGCCATATATGTGCGACTTGTGAGAGCTGTGATGACTTAGTTTGATGAATGTCATATTTGTATGGGACAAGTAAAAAGCCAATCAACTAAAGCATGGTGGTAAAACTAGGTTTTATGGCACTTATCGGTATTTCTTGGAACCAGATAAACCGTTGAGAATGATTATAAAGTTTGGAAGAACTGAAGCACATTTTGTTCATGTCGTTATTTAGGATCGCTAGTATGTAGTCTTTGTGAGGATATGCAATTTCCTCCTTCAGGAAAGACGTCTCAAAGAAAATGGAAGAACTATGGTGTGACACATTTATATGTCTATCTCTGTAAAACACCTAATAGAACACCAGGAAAGTTGTTTATTGCCTTGAAGATATAGACTTAGTAAATTAGCTTCAAAGCTACGTCACAAATTTAACACAAATAATTATTCAATATAAATTTACTATGGTTTATCTTTGTAGAACACCTGATAAACAAATAATTAGTTAAGAGTAAAATTTTACAATATGCTAGAGAACCTTTGTGTCTACTATGTATGAATTTTTTTTAGTGAATTTAAAAAAAAGTACTTGCACATTTTTCAGAAGCAAGGAACTTTTTAATTTTTTAATAGTAATCATATTTTGTACTTTAAATTTGATCAAAATTTGTCGCTTTTATAAACTCGACCAACTCAAATGGAGTCATATTTATAATTTTGACCAAAAGTAACCTAGTCAAATTTATAAAATTGATTGATTTTAACTCGTTGGCCGACACATTTGTAACAACAAGCGGGAAATTCAATTTTTATCGAAATTTTTGATGACAAAAGTCAAAATATAAAATTGACTGTTCGAAGTCAATTTTAGTCTATCAAAATTGAAAAATTGAGCAATCATATTTAGTCCGTCAAATTTAACTAAATTTGACCTATTTAGCTAAATTTGACCGGCCTAGTACGTCAAATTTAATTAAATTTGACATTTTTAGCTAAATTTGACCATCCTAATAATGACCGATGCAATTCAGTCATATTTAACTTAATTTGACCATTGACGGTCATTTTTACTTAAATATGACCAAAACATTTTGATCAAATTTAGCCAATGTTTCTCCGTAACAATATAAAAGTTAAAGGAAGTTTAAAGATACAACGCTATTATTTTAGCTTTATTAAGCCTATTTAAAAATAGTAGTAATTTTTATTTTTATCTTAATGACACTATATGATTAATTGATAACTTTTCTTGAGTGTTAATATAGGAAATATGAAAATTTAGCTGAATATTGCTCTTTTCACTTTGATTACACCATACAAAATGTATAGAATAATATATTTATGGGTAAATATTGTATTTAGTGTATGTGTGTGAATTCGAATATATATGTACAAAAACATTAATATATATACAGATTTCTATAAAATTGTGCGTAAATATGAATTTTTACTTCTTATTTCACATGATTATATATATGAATTATTTTTTCACTTATTTTTTAATTAACTTATGTTGATATTTTTATTTTATAAATGCGAACATGATAAAAAAATACAATGTACATTTAAGATCAATATAGGTTTGAAATTAATCACATATACTTATATAAGAATAAATAATAATAATAATAATAATAACATTTATTAATAATAACAACAACAATAAAAATAACAACAACAAGAATTATAATGATAATGATAATGATAATGATAATAATAATAATAATAATAATAATAATAATAATAATAATAATAATAATAATAGTGGAAGTTTACTTAATTCTAAACTTCGTATATTATAGGATTACTAGTCATTTTTCTGCTCCAAGATAAGCACAACATTAGTTAGCCAACATTAGTTAGCCATTGGCAACAAATGTTAGAGAAGTTTCTCTGGGCCTTGGCTACAAATGTAACATATTAGGTTTAATTAATTCAATATTATTTATGCTTGTAGGCTAATTTGAAAGAATGTCCAGAATACCCCATTTTCCAGCCCCAACTGCCAAAAATACCCAGATGCGCGTGGATTGCCCAAAATACCGACATATTACGCTTTACATTACTGCGTATACAACCTTCAGTTTTTTTGTAAAGGACACGCATGTGGGCTATGCGTACTCACTTTTTTGAAAAACAAGGAATACACATTTCACACATGCGTATTCCTTAAAAACAAAAAAATGAATACGCATTTCGCATTTCACATATGTGTATCCTTTATAAGTTTTAAAAAAATGAAATTCGCATGTTGGACATGCGTATTCAACAGGTAATTTGGACACTCCGTCCCGCCAAATGGTATTTTGGGTACTAAGCCCCCAAATGGTGGATATTTTGGTTTTTCACCCGACTAATATTTCAAAAATATTTAGAGGATTAAAAATAAGAAGTATTTTATAAAAAATCTAGTTTTCTAAAATACAATTTAATGATTCAACATAAAAGTTTGTAAATAGTGGTGACAAATAAAAATAAAAATTAGTTATAGTCATTACTATAAGAATTTTGTTATGATTATGTATAATTGATTGCTATAAAAATAATAATAATTTGGATTTTATTCTTAATTCATTTTGTTTATTGAAAGTTAAATCTGCTTTTATTGTATGTAAATTTTAATCATGCTTTAGGAGTTTGATAGTCTCTTCCAATGTTCTAAAAATCGGTCTAGGTGACCGTCTAGGCTATTCTTATGCCTTAGGTGGTGGTAAAACGCCCTGACTCGGACCTAGGTGGTGATTTATGCCTTTTTGCTGAAAATCGGGTCAAAATCAGAATTAGGCGGGCTAAGCAGTCATAGGCGGCCTGGTCGAAAAATAATTAAAAATCATTGTTTTTTACCTTTTTATGATTTTAATTCATTAATTTGATAATTTTACACAATATCATGCCAATTTCTAATATAAAGTATTGGTAAAAAGTAATAAGTAATCTAACATATTTATTTTCCCACTTGAAATATAAAATGACATATTGTAATTAGCTTAGAAGTGTGAATTAAAATATTAGTTAATATTGTAAACTCAATAATTAGTAAATAACGAATGTCAAATGTGTAGATATTATTTAATACCATTCTAATTTCTTTTGTCAAATAAATATCTGACATATTTATCATTTTATAATAATAAAAGTTAAAAATAATATTTATATTCTTCCTATTAATGTTCCGATTAATCAGTCCGATTAATCAGTTCGATTAATGTTCCAATTAATGGCTCTCATTAATTTTTAGGGGCTCGGAAATTTGAGTGTTGTGCACTACATAGTTGTGGTTTCTACTATCTAATCTAATTTGTCAAATTTCATAGCAGTTATTAGTGAACACTTTACTTTTGTTATATCTATCTATTACTATTCCTTAAATAGAGACCACTGACTTTATCAAACCTTAAACGTGGTTCCTTTTGTATATAAGGTTACCAAAATTAATTATATATTTTGGTTATCATTTCTTCCCTTATAATTTTTCCCATAAAATCAGATCATATGGTTGCTAGGTTTCAAACTCAAGCATTAAATTAATTGTTTTTGTAATAAAATTACGATCACTATTTCTTGATGAGATCATATGTTACAATTTTTTTTATTTATGTTAAAATTTAAATAATTATAAAGACAACTAAAGTGTAATAATGTGTAAGGTATATTTCAAGTATTCTTCAACTAAAAGCAAATAATAATCACAAGAAGTGTTCTAAAAATCTCCAATTTAACCAATTAATTCGCGATTAATCCCCTTCAATTTTTGAAATCCGATTAGTCCTTAGAAATTTTTCTGTATTGGAGTATATATAATTATTTAATAAAATTAAAATTATTATATTCATTTAAAAATGAATAAATATAAAAATTAAGATAGAATAAATATATATTTGTTAATAAATAACTAATATAATTATAATAATATATTAAATATAATTTAATATTATAATACATCCATTTTTTACTACGATTAATCTCCTGTTTTAATTAATCCCAAATTGGTAGCACCACCGATCTTCCCCGATTCCCGATTTTTACAAATCACGAGTAACTAAATTTAAATTATTTCTATTTTTTTGGTTTGAAAATTTAACAAATTAAATTATTTATTGGAACTGATGTTTGTTTTTGGACCGAGGAAGGCATTGAAAATACTTATTGATATATATTATTTTAGTAAATTTAATTGAAAATATTATATACTTTCTTATTTCATATTTCACATTCCAATAATTTTTTGATAATTAAATTGTAATTCACTTTAAATAGAACTTTAAATAAAATATATTGCATCTTTTCTTATCAAATATCAATAATAAAATGTCTATTGTTTCAAAATAAGTAAACAAGATACTCAAATTTAATTTAACCATATGTTCTATAAGATTTTTCTCATCTAACAATTTGCTTGTAGGTGAACTTTTGGTATAGGTTGGAACATTTTTTCTATACTCTAAGAGAAAATATTTTTACATTATATTTAATTTGTAATATATTGAATCCCTTTGTTTTTTTACCCCAATAATAACTCATTTAATAAAATTTTGGATTTAATTGTTAAATTACTCTAACAATGACTTTGGTAACATACATTATAAATTTATAGTTAAATACCTAAAATTACTACTTGGACAATGCCCAAAATTAATTTTTTTTTATGCTAAAGTTCACTTTCAGAGAAATAGAATTACCTTTACTTCTTGTAATTCTAAAGTCAAATTATCTCATTAATTTAGATGCAAAGTTAACAAGATTATTAAGATAGAAGGTAAGAAGCATGAATATTGTAAAAATTAGCTACAAACTTTCTGGTTTGAAATGATAACAAATCCTAAGAATTGCAAATCAAGATCATCATTATCCCTATCTTAAAAGATTAAATTTGAAAAGTTGTTTGATTAATTATCTTAAATAACAAAGAGAAAATAAAATAAAATGTAAAAGACTAAATTTAAGATATGACATAATCACCTTTGTGGGTGATAACTAAAAATGAAAAAAAATTAAAAGAGATTAAATTCTACATGTGACATAACCATCTTTTTAGGTGATAAATAATTATAACATCTCAAGGATCACTTATCTAATGATTATGAAGATCATTCTGATCATTGAACCATCCACCCTCATTTGCTACGTCATTTCCCTGCAGCAGTGACATAAAGAACTCTGAATTATCAAACTCAATGCCAGGTAGCTCAGGAAGCCCAGCATTTTCTTGTGGCATTATATAAGATTCAGGAACAACAGTTGTGGGTACTACCCCCATGCCAGACTGAGCCATTCCAATATTTTGCTGAGGCACCATGTATGATCCATATGCTGGCACAAGATCAACCATTGTAGGAGCAACCATTCCCCTTGCGGACGGAACCCGCATTGTTGACCCCGTTAGCATGGTAGGTATAGGACGGTTCAGTGCAGGTCCCACAAAAGATTCATGTGAAGATGCCAAGCCACACATTAATGTTTGCACCAAGACAGGACCAGGAGGTGTCACAGTGAGGGTTGAAGTAGCACTTATTGGTGCAAAGGAGGATGGTGAAGACATGGGTAGACTCATAGTTGAAAAGGAGGATGGTAGAGACACGGGGAGACTCGGCTTCCAAGTAGCATTTACGGGTGCAAAGGAGGATGGTGGAGACATGGGGAGATTCATGGTCGAAGTATCAAAGGAGCACAGGGGAGATAGGGGGAGACTCATGGTTGAAGTAGCAAAGGAGGACAACGGAGACAGGGGGATACACATGGTTGAAGTAGCACTTACAGGTGCAAAGGAGGATGGTGGAGACATGGGGAGACTCAGGGACCGAGTAGATTCAGGGACATCAGGCATTGATCCCGTACCATCACCGCCGCCATCATCAAAGTCCTCATCATCGGAGGCCTTATCCTCGGACGTGTAATCCTTATCGACTTCCATAGCACGCTGATTGTTTTCCTAGATATTTAAGTGCAGAATGATCTGTGTGAACAATGACTTTGGAACAAATGAGATAAGCACGAAATTTGTCAAGAGCATAGACCACAACTAGAAGCTCCTTCTCAGTAGTAGCATAGTTCCCCTGAGCTTCATCCAAGGTTTTACTTGCATAGTAGATAGCGTGCAATACCTTGTCTTTCCTCTGACCGAGAACTTCTCCAATAGCATAATCACTTGCATCACAAATGATTTCGAATGAAAGATTCCAATCTGGAGGTTGTATGATAGTTGCAGTTATCAAAGCTTCCTTAATCCTGTAAAAGGACTCCAAACAAGCATCAATAAAGACAAAAGTGGCATCCTTAAACAGCAATTGAGTGAGGGGTTTTGTAATTTTTGAAAAATCTTTGATAAAATGACGATAAAACCCCGCATGACCTAAGAAACTCCTAACTCCCTTGACATTAACATGAGGAGGGAGTTTCTCAATCACCTCAAATTTTGCTTTATCAACTTGGATGCCAGGTTCAGAAATAAGATGACCAAGTACCACTCATTCATTGACCATGAAGTGGCACTATTTCCAATTCAAAACAAAATTAACCTCTTCACAACGTTTAAGCACTTAAGAGAGATTATGCAGACATACATCAAAATCAGAACCATAAACACTGAAATCGTCCAGATGTTTTGGCCAGATGCTATTAGCACAACAGTGTGTCTCATAAATAAAATTCTTCAAGTCCTTTGGGTTTCAAGATTTTTGAAGAACAGTGGCAGGAAAAGAAAGTAAATCTTTCACACTTGCGGGTTTTTGGTTGTATTTCTTATGTGCATGTTAAAGATTCTGACAGGGACACGCTTGATCTAAAATTAAAAAAGTGTATCTTCATTAGTTATGGCTCAGATGATATGGGTCACCGTTTCTGGTATAATTTGACAAAGAAGGTCATTAGAAGTAGAGTTGTTACTTTTAATGAGAATGCATTGTATAAGGATAAGCTTGTAGTCGATTCTGAGTATACAAAGGAACAACTTGAGAAAGTGAAGGCAGTGCTTGAAGACATTATAAAAATATAGCTTGCAGGAAATAGTGAAAGTTCGGAGAATGTTGATGACATGGTTCCAATTACTCCTATTAGGTCTCGAAGTATTGTAGAAAGGGGGGGGGGGTTGAATACGATACTCACTAAATTAAAAATTATTTCGAATCTTTTATAGATATATAATTTAGTGTCTGGTTAGTGGTTCCGTGTCCTTGTGGTGAATAGTGTTTGGGAAAATAAAACGAGGAATACAAGATATTCGGGAAGTATATATTCATATATAAATCCTCGGGGGTGTTGATACACTCCGATAAATAAATTAACCGGCTACAATCTAAGAACAACAAAGTTCCTAGCTACTACAAAGATATTAAATATTAAATCCTATACAATGATCTAGCTTTCGTTTGTCTATGGATCTAATTACCGGATAACGATTATAATGCCCATATGAATATACAAGAGTTAAAACGGGCATTATAACGTTTCTCCGGTGAGAAGTTGAACGGATAATCAATGTGCTGAGCTTCTCTGTAAATCTCTTTATTTCTTATTTTCATCAATTCCCTTGACTCCCAGCGACCCGAAAAAGATGACTTTTATTGGAGCTTCTTTAAAGGAACCCCTGACGTTGATAAAGTTCTGACAAGAGAACAATGACATTTTTGCGTGGTCAGCAGTTGATATGCCGAGTATTGTTTTGAATTGATAACTCATAAGCTAAATATCGACCCTAACCGAAATACAGTAAAGCAAAAGAAAATGAGTTTTGCTTTGAAAAGGAAAGAGGCCATAAAACATGAGGTAAAATAGCTCTTAGAGGTTGGGTTCAATGAGGAAATACAATTCATGGAATGGTTGGCTAATCCGGTGATGGTGAAAAACGCTAATGGAAAGTGGAGGATGTATGTTGACTTCACTAACCTGAACGATGCATGTCCAAAGGATAATTTTCCTTTCCCACAGATAGACACTTTGATAGATTCCACTGGAGGGCATGAGATGCTGAGTTTCATGGATGGATTTAGCGGCTATAATCAAATCAAAATGCATAAAAATGACAATCCAAAAGGTATTATTCATCACCAACTTTGGTATTTTTTATTATCTTGATTATGACATTTGGTCTCAAGAATGCATGAGCCACTTACCAATGGTTGGTGAATAAGATTTTTAAGGATCTTATTGGAAAGATCATGGAGGTCTACGAAGATGACATGTTAGTCAAGAGCCTTCTAAAGGTTGATCATATAGCCCATTTGAGGGAAACTTTTGAGGTTTTGAGATATCACAAGATGATGTTGAATTTCACCAGGTGTGCTTTTGGTGTAGGATCTGGAAAGTTTTTAGGATTAATGGTCTCCAAGAGGGGAATTGAGGCCAATCCTAACATGATAAAGGCCATTCTGGATATGGAACATCCACGCTCTGTAAAGGACATTCAGAAAGACAATGAAATGATTACTGCTTTGGGACGGTTCATCTCCAAGTCCGGAGATAAGTGCCAGCCATTCTTCAAATCTTTAAAGAAAGTAAAAGATTTTTCCTGGACCGATGAATGTCAGATGTCGTTTAAGGAATTAAAGAAATACAAGGTTCAAGCCCCGTTGTTGGCCAAACCAATTCAGAATGAAACGCTGTATTTGTACTTGGTTGTTTTTGAAAGAGCCTTGAGCGTTGTATTGGTAAAAAAGGAAGCCAAAACCCATAAACATATCTATTATGTCAACAAGATTCTACACGCAGCTGAGTTGAACTATTTAATTATAGTAAAGTTTGCTTTGGCCTTGGTCATGACTTTAAGAAAGTTACGTCCCTACTTCCAAGCACATAAAATCGAATTGTTAAAATATAAGCCTTTGAGAAACATCATCCATAGTTCTAAGGTCAGTGGAAGGCTGATCAAATGGGCCATAGAGCTTGAAGAATTTGACATTAAGTATAAGCCTAGAACATCGATCATAGCTCAGGTCTTGACTGACTTCGTGGTTAAATGTACTATCAACAACCAAGAAGTCGGGGGCAGGAAGATATAACTCAAGGCATGGATGGCCAAGATGGAGAAAAGATAGTTGAGAACAAAGAGTTCTGAATGCTCTATTTAGTGGAGCTGGGATGGTTTTACAAAGCCTCGATGGTGTCTTGATTGAGTATAATATAAAGTAAGATTTTCCTACCACAAATAATGAGGCGGAATATGAAGCCCACATTGCAGGACTTGGCTTAGCTGGAACCTTGAGGGTTAAAAACTTGAAGGTCTGTGGAGACTCGAAACTTGTGGTGTCCCAGGTCAATGGAGAATTTGAGGCGAGAGATGAGACCATGGCCATATATGTGTGACTTGTGAGAGCTGTGATAACTTAGTTTGATGAATGTCATATTTGTATGGGACAAGTAAAAAGCCAATCAACTAAAGCATGGTGGTAAAACTAGTTTTTATGGCACTTATCGGTATTTCTTGGAACCAGATTAACCGTTGAGAATGATTATAAAGTTTGGAAGAACTGAAGCACCTTCAGTTACATGTTGTTATTTAGGATCGCTAGTATGGAGTCTTTGTGAGGATATGCAGTTTCCTTCTTCGGGAAAGACGTCTCAAAGAAAATGGAAGAACTATGGTGTGACACATTTATATGTCTATCTCTATAAAACTTGGTGTGACACATTTATATGTCTATCTCTATAAAACACCTAATAGAACACCAGGAAAGTTGTTTATTGCCTTTAAGATATAGACTTAGTAAATTAGCTTCAAAGCTACGTCACAAATTTAACGCAAATAATTATTCAATATAAATTTACTATGGTTTATCTTTGTAGAACACCTGATAAATAAATAATTAGTTAAGAGTAAAATTTTACAATATGCTAGAGAACCTTTGTGTCTACTATGTATGAATTTTTTTAGTGAATTTAAATAAAAGTACTTGCACATTTTTCAGATGCAAGGAACTTTTTATTTTTTTAATAGTAATCATATTTTGTACTTTAAATTTGATCAAAAATTGTCGCTTTTATAAACTCGACCAACTCGAATGGAGTCATATTTATAATTTTGACCAAAAGTAACCTAGTCAAATTTATAAAATTGATTGATTTTAACTCGTTGGCCGACACATTTGTAACAACAGGCGGGAAATTCAATTTTTATCGAAATTTTTGATGACAAAAGTCAAAATATAAAATTGACTGTTCGAAGTCAATTTTAGTCTATCAAAATTGAAAAATTGAGCAATCATTTTAGTCCGTCAAATTTAACTAAATTTGACCTATTTAGCTAAATTTGACCGGCCTAGTACGTCAAATTTAATTAAATTTGACCCTTTTAGCTAAATTTGACCATCCTAATAATGACCGATGCAATTCAGTCATATTTAACTTAATTTGACCATTGGCGGTCATTTTTGCTTAAATATGACCAAAACATTTTTATCAAATTTAGCCAATGTTTCTCCGTAACAATATAAAAGTTAAAGGAAGTTTAAAGATACAACGCTATTATTTTAGCTTTTTTAAGCCTATTTAAAAATAGTAGTACTTTTTATTTTTATCTTAATGACACTATATGATTAATTGATAACTTTTCTTGAGTGTTAATATAGGAAATATGAAAATTTAGCTGAATATTGCTCTTTTCACTTTGATTACACCATACAAAATGTATAGAATAATATATTTATGGGTAAATATTGTATTTAGTGTATGTGTGTGAATTCGAATATATATGTACAAAAAGCATAATATATACATATTTCTATAAAATTGTGCGTAAATATGAATTTTTACTTCTTATTTCACATGATTATATATATGAATTATTTTTTCACTTATTTTTTAATTAACTTATGTTGATATTTTTATTTTATAAATGCGAACATGATAAAAAATACAATGTACATTTAAGATCAATATAAGTTTGAAATTAATCACATATACTCATATAAGAATAATAATAATAATAATAATAATAATAATAATAATAATAATAACATTTATTAATAATAACAACAACAATAAAAACAACAACAACAAGAATTATAATGATAATGATAATGATAATAATAATAATAATAATAATAATAATAATAATAATAATAATAATAATAATAATAATAATAATAATAGTGGAAGTTTACTTAATTCTAAACTTCGTATATTATAGGATTACTAGTCATTTTTCTGCTCCAAGATAAGCACAACATTAGTTAGCCATTGACAACAAATGTTAGAGAAGTTTCTCTGGGCCTTGGCTACAAATGTAACATATGAGGTTTAATTAATTCAATATTATTTATGCTTGTAGGCTAATTTGAAAGAATGTCCAGATACCCCATTTTCCAGCCCCAACTGCCAAAAATACCCAGATGCGCGCGAACTGTCCAGAATACCGACAGATTACGCATTACATTACTGCGTATACAACCTTCAGTTTTTTTATAAAGGACACACATGTGGGCTATGCGTACTCACTTTTTTGAAAAATAAGGAATACACATTTCACACATGCGTATTCCCTAAAAACAAAAAAATGAATACGCATTTCACATATGTGTATCTTTATAAATTTTAAAAAAACGAAATTCGCATGTTGGACATGCGTATTCAACAGGTAATTTGGACACTCCGTCCCGCCAAATGGTATTTTAGGTACTAAGCCCCCAAATGGTGGGTATTTTGGTTTTTCACCGGGCTAATTTCAGGCCCATATTAGTTTGAATAAATGATAATATATATTTCAAAAATATTTAGAGGATTAAAAATATGAAGTATTTTTAAAAAAATCTAGTTTTCTAAAATACAATTTAATGATTCAACATAAAAGTTTGTAAATACTGGTGACAAATAAAAATAAAAACTAATACTGTCATGTTATTTTTTTAGTTATAGTCATTACTATAAGAATTTTGTTATGATTATGTATAATTGATTTTTACAAAAATAATAATAATTTGGATTTTATTCTTAATTCATTTTGTTTATTGAAAGTTAAATATGCTTTTATTGTATGTAAATTTTAATCATGCTTTAGGAGTTTGATAGTCTCTTCCAATGTTCTAAAAATCGGTCTAGGTGACCGTCTAGGCGGTTCTTATGCCTTAGGCGGTGGTAAAACGCCCTGACTCGGACCTAGGTGGTGATTTATGCCTTTTTGCTGAAAATAGGGTCAAAATCAAAATTAGGCGGGCTAAGCGGTCATAGGTGGTCTGGTCGAAAAATAATTAAAAATCATTGTTTTTTACCTTTTTATGATTTTAATTCATTAATTTGATAATTTTACACAATATCATGCCAATTTCTAATATAAAGTATTGGTAAAAAGTAATAAGTAATCTAACATATTTATTTTCCCACTTGAAATATAAAATGACATATTGTAATTATTTTAGAAGTGTGAATTGAAATATTAGTTAATATTGTAAACTCAATAATTAGTAAATAACGAATGTCAAATGTGTAGATATTGTTTAATACCAATCTAATTTCTTTTGTCAAATAAATATTTGACATATTTATCATTTTATAATAATAAAAGTTAAAAATAATATTTATATTCTCCCTATTAATGTTCCGATTAATCAGTCCGATTAATGTTCCAATTAATGGCTCTCATTAATTTATAGGGGCTCGGAAATTTGAGTGTTGTGCACTACATAGTTGTGGTTTCTACTATCTAATCTAATTTGTCAATTTCATAGCAGTTATTAGTGAACACTTTACTTTTGTTATATCTATCTATGTACTATTCCTTAAATAGAGACCACTGACTTCATCAAACCTTAAACGTGGTTCCTTTTGTATATAAGGTTACCAAAATTAATTATATATTTTGGTTATCATTTCTTCCCTTATAATTTTTCCCATAAAATCAGATCATATGGTTGCTAGGTTTCAAACTCAAGCATTAAATTAATTGTTTTTGTAATAAAATTACGATCACTATTTCTTGATGAGATCATATGTTACAATTTTTTTTATTTATGTTAAAATGTAAATAATTATAAAGACAACTAAAGTGTAATAATGTGTAAGGTATATTTCAAGTATTCTTCAACTAAAAGCAAATAATAATCACAAGAAGTGTTCTAAAAATCTCCAATTTAACCAATTAATTCGCGATTAATCCCCCGCAAGGTATCCAACAGATTCAATTTTTGAAATCCGATTAGTCCTTAGGAATTTTTCTGTATTGGAGTATATATAATTATTTAATAAAATTAAAATTATTATATTCATTTAAATATGAATAAATATAAAAATTAAGATATAATAAATATATATTTGTTAATAAATAACTAATATAATCATAATAATATATTAAATATAATTTAATATTATAATACATCCGTTTTTACTTTGATTAATCTCCTGTTTCAATTAATCCCAAATTGGTAGCACCATCGATCTTCCCCGATTCCCGATTTTTACAAATCACAAGTAACTAAATTTAAATTATTTCTATTTTTTTGGTTTGAAAATTTAATAAATTAAATTATTTATTGGAACTGATATTTTTTTTGGACCGAGGAAGGCATTGACCATACTTATTGATATATATTATTTTAGTAAATTTAATTGAAAATATTATATACTTTCTTATTTCATATTTCACATTCCAATAATTTTTTGATAATTAAATTGTAATTCACTTTAAATAGAACTTTAAATAAAATATATTGCATCTTTTCTTATCAAATATCAATAATAAAATGTCTATTGTTTCAAAATAAGTAGACAAGATACTCAAATTGAATTTAACCATATGTTCTATAAGATTTTTCCCATCTAATAATTTGCTTGTAGGTGAACTTTTGGTATAGGTTGGAACATTTTTTCCAATACTCTAAGAGAAAATATTTTTACATTATATTTAATTTGTAATATATTGAATCCCTTTATTTTTTTACCCCAATAATAACTCATTTAATAAAATTTTGGATTTAATTCTTAAATTACTCTAACAATGACTTTGGTAACATACATTATAAATTTATAGTTAAATACCTAAAATTACTACTTGGACAATGCCCAAAATTAATTTTTTTTTTATGCTAAAGTTCACTTTCAGAGAAATAGAATTACCTTTACTTTTTGTAATTCTAAAGTCAAATTATCTCATTAATTTAGATGCAAAGTTAACAAGATTATTAAGATAGAAGTAAAAAGCATGAATATTGTAAAAATTAGCTACAAACTTTCTGGTTTGAAATGATAACAAATCCTAAGAATTGCAAATCAAGATCATCATTATCCCTATCTTAAAAGATTAAATTTGAAAAGTTGTTTGATTAATTATCTTAAATAACAAAGAGAAAATAAAATAAAATGTAAAAGACTAAATTTAAGATATGACATAATCACCTTTGTGGGTGATAACTAAAAATGATAAAAAATTAAAAGAGATTAAATTCTACATGTGACATAACCATCTTTTTAGGAGATAAATAATTATAACATCTCAAGGATCACTTATCTAATGATTATGAAGATCATTCTGATCATTGAACCATCCACCCTCATTTGCTACGTCATTTCCCTGCAGCAGTGACATAAAGAATTCTGAATTATCAAACTCAATGCCAGGTAGCTCAGGAAGCCCAGCATTTTCTTGTGGCATTATATAAGATTCAGGAACAACAGTTGTGGGTACTACCCCCATGCCAGACTGAGCCATTCCAATATTTTGCTGAGGCACCATGTATGATCCATATGCTGGCACAAGATCAACCATTGTAGGAGCAACCATTCCCCTTGTGGACGGAACCCGCATTGTTGACCCCGTTAGCATGGTAGGTATAGGACGGTTCAGTGCAGGTCCCACAAAAGATTCATGTGAAGATGCCAAGCCACACATTAATGTTTGCACAAAGACAGGACCAGGAGGTGTCACAGTGAGGGTTGAAGTAGCACTTATTGGTGCAAAGGAGGATGGTGAAGACATGGGTACACTCATAGTTGAAAAGGAGGATGGTAGAGACACGGGGAGACTTGGCTTCCAAGTAGCATTTACGGGTGCAAAGGAGTTGATTCAGGGACATCTGGCATTGATCCGGTACCTGTATAACGCCTGATAGCAGGCTCAGCTTCACGGAGAAAGCCATTCAATGGTTTGCCCATCATTGTTGTGACCTAGTTCCTGTGTCAATTGAAAAATTCTTGCAGCTGTTATTATTGGAAGTCTGACTCTGGGTTCTCGGCCATACACCTTTTTGTGCCCAGAATTCTTAACCATCTTTGATTATTTTTAACGGACTTGGTGTTCAGAGTAAAGTGATGGACTATGAATTATGGTGAACTGTCTTCCACACCTAGATGTTTACTTAACAACCATTTACCAATACCAGTGAGCAGTGAGATTTTAATTATAAACTACAAAATTTCACAAACTGTTATATACTTGATGCCAAATTTACATGCATATATTTACTCCACTTTTAAATGTGCTCTGTCGTGTACATGTTTAATATGGATAAATTTAAAATAAAACATGTGTGGATAGTTATTTTTTACCACTTTTTCTATCTTAAAAAATATTGTTAATTTTAATAAATTTTAATTAGTCAATATTTTTTATTTGTTGCACAGATTTTGTACTAGGAGAAAGGGTACCGAGTGATATAAGATTTTAAATCTTAGATAATACATAAACATAAGCACTTTAAATTCAATTTATTATTGATGTAAAAATGTATGGAAGAGGCTATCAAATTTATCTTCTCTTAAAACATGATTTAAATTTAGATAACAATAAAAGTAGATTTAACTTTCAAAAAATAAAATGAAACTTTACTTAACAACCACTTACTAGTCATCGGTAATAAGACCTTAATTACAATCATACAAAAGTACAAAATTTCACAAAGTGTATATTTGACTCCAAATTTACATGCATATACTTGCTGGACGTTTTAATATGCTATGTCCTCTGACTTTTGGTCAGGTTTAACCCTCATAACCGACCAACATAGTGGTCGGTTAACTGCATGGACATTTTATTCAAATGTGGGGTTACTGTGTACACGTGTTGCCACGTCACTAAGTCATAACCGACCGTAGGTGGTCGGTTATGTTTGTTTTTAAAAAGTTGACTGAAACTCATGACCGACCGTGGTGAAAGTGTGCACATCGGTTAGTTTTATATCAAAAGCTAACTTAAATGTCATAACCGACTGTCCTAAATGTCATATTTGGTTTTCTGGGTTTTGTAATGGTCAAAAGTGGTCGATTATGCCTATTGTCGGTCGGTTTTAAGGTCTGATTTTAAAAACAATTACAGGTTTTTCTAC
Source organism: Apium graveolens (assembly GCF_009905375.1). Taxonomy (NCBI): domain Eukaryota; kingdom Viridiplantae; phylum Streptophyta; class Magnoliopsida; order Apiales; family Apiaceae; genus Apium; species Apium graveolens. Next base: position 12,276 of record NW_027421860.1, on the reverse strand, counting down.
AGTCCCTATACAAAACCAAATCAAACAACCAAACAACCAAACAATATTCACAACCAAACAATATTCACAACCAAATATCCAATCCAATAAATAACCTATACTACCTAAAATCATTCCACCAAACTAGTAAATTTAATGATTAAACAATAGTAATTAAATCCAACGAAATCATTTACAAACTCCGATAACCGGAGGATTAAACCATATCATTACATAATAAGCAATCTTAAATAACCGACAAAGTATCAAACCATAACAACGTATTAAATTTACATCCCATAACCATCAAAGTAGCAAATTACAATAGTCATAAAACCGATCAATGTAAACTAATCCGACAAAACAACATCAGACGATCCACTGCCATCACCGCCGCCATCATCAAAGTCCTCATCATCGGAGGCCTCATCCTCGGACGTGTAATCCTTATCGACTTCCATAGCACGCTGATTGTTTTCCTAGATATTTAAGTGCAGAATGATCTGTGTGAACAATGACTTTGGAACCAATGAGATAAGCACGAAACTTGTCAAGAGCATAGACAACAACTAGAAGCTCCTTCTCAGTAGTAGCATAGTTCCCCTGAGCTTCATCTAAGGTTTTACTTGCATAGTAGATAGCGTGCAATACCTTGTCTTTCCTCTGACCGAGAACTTCTCCAATAGCATAATCACTTGCATCACAAATGATTTCGAATGAAAGATTCCAATCTGGAGGTTGTATGATAGTTGCAGTTATCAAAGCTTTCTTAATCCTATAAAAGGACTCCAAACAAGCATCAATAAAGACAAAAGTGGCATCCTTAAACAGCAATTGAGTGAGGGGTTTTGTAATTTTTGAATAATCTTTGATAAAATGACGATAAAACCCCGCATGACCTAAGAAACTCCTAACTCCCTTGACATTAACATGAGGAGGGAGTTTCTCAATCACCTCAAATTTTGCTTTATCAACTTGGATGCCAGGTTCAGAAATAAGATGACCAAGTACCACTCATTCATTGACCATGAAGTGGCACTATTTCTAATTCAAAACCAAATTAACCTCTTCACAACGTTTAAGCACTTTAGAGAGATTATGCAGACATACATCAAAATCAGAACCATTAACACTGAAATCGTCCAGATGTTTTGGCCAGATGCTATTAGCACAACAGTGTGTCTCATAAATAAAAAACCTTCAAGTCCTTTGGGTTTCAAGATTTTTGAAGAACAGTGGCAGGAAAAGAAAGTAAATCTTTCACACTTGCGGGTTTTTGGTTGTATTTCTTATGTGCATGTTAAAGATTCTGACAGGGACACGCTTGATTCGAAATTAAAAAAGTGTATCTTCATTAGTTATGGCTCAGATGATATGGGTCACCGTTTCTGGTATAATTTGACAAAGAAGGTCATTAGAGTAGAGATGTTACTTTTAATGAGAATGCATTGTATAACGATAAGCTTGTAGTCAATTCTGAGTATACAAAGGAACAACTTGAGAAAGTGAAGGCAGTGCTTGAAGACATTATAAAAATATAGCTTGCAGGAAATAGTGAAAGTTCGAAGAATGTTGATGGCATGGTTCCAATTACTCCTATTAGGTCTCGAAGTATTGTAGAAGGGGGGGGGGGTTGAATACGATACTCACTAAATTAAAAATTATTTCGAATCTTTTATAGATATATAATTTAGTGTCCGGTTAGTGGTTCTGTGTCCTTGAGGTGATTAGTGTTTGGGAAAATAAAACGAGGAATACAAGATATTCGGGAAGTATACATTCATATATAAATCCTCGGGGGTGTTGCTACACTCCGATAAATAAATTAACCGGCTACAATCTAAGAACAACAAAGTTCCTAGCTACTACAAAGATATTAAAAATTAAATCCTATACAATGGTCTAGCTTTTGTTTGTCTAAGGATCTAATTACCGGATAACGATTATAATGCCCATATGAATATACAAGAGTTAAAACGGGCATTATAAAGTTTCTCCGGTGAGAAGTTGAACGGATAATCAAAGTGCTGAGCTTCTCTGTAAATCTCTTTATTTCTTATTTTCATCAATTCCCTTGACTCCCAGCGACCCGAAAAAGATGACTTTTATTGGAGCTTATTTAAAGGAACCCCTGACGTTGATAAAGTTCTGACAAGAGAACAATGACATTTTTGCGTGGTCAGCAGTTGATATGCCGAGTATTATTTTGAATTGATAACTCATAAGCTAAATATCGACCCTAACCGAAATACAGTAAAGCAAAAGAAAATGAGTTTTACTTTGAAAAGGAAAGAGGCCATAAAACATGAGGTAAAAAAGCTCTTAGAGGTTGGGTTCAATGAGGAAATACAATTCATGGAATGGTTGGCTAATCCGGTGATGGTGAAAAAAGCTAATGGAAAGTGGAGGATGTATGTTGACTTCACTAACCTGAACGATGCATATCCAAAGGATAATTTTGCTTTACCACAGATAGACACTTTGATAGATTCCACTGGAGGGCATGAGATGCTGAGTTTCATGGATGGATTTAGCGGCTATAATCAAATCAAAATGCATAAAAATGACAATCCAAAAGGTATTATTCATCACCAACTTTGGTATTTTTTATTATCTTGATTATGGCATTTGGTCTCAAGAATGCAGGAGCCACTTACCAATGGTTGGTGAATAAGATTTTTAAGGATCTTATTGGAAAGATCATGGGAAAGATCATGGAGGTCTACGAAGATGACATGTTAGTCAAGAGCCTTCTAAAGGTTGATCATATAGCCCATTTGAGGGAAACTTTTAAGGTTTTGAGATATCACAAGATGATGTTGAATTTCACCAGGTGTGCTTTTGGTGTAGGATCTGGAAAGTTTTTAGGATTAATGGTCTCCAAGAGGGGAATTGAGGCCAATCCTAACATGATAAAGGCCATCCTGGATATGGAACATCCACGCTCTGTAAAGGACATTCAGAAACACAATGAAATGATTACTGCTTTGGGAAGGTTCATCTCCAAGTCCGGAGACAAGTGCCGGCCATTCTTCAAATCTTTAAAGAAAGTAAAAGATTTTTCCTGGACCGATGAATGTCAGATGTCGTTTAAGGAATTAAAGAAATACAAGGTTCAAGCCCCGTTGTTGGCCAAACCAGTTCAGAATGAAACTCTGTATTTGTACTTGGTTGTTTTTGAAAGAGCCTTGAGCGTTGTATTGGTAAAAAAGGAAGCCAAAACCCATAAACATATCTATTATGTGAACAAGATTCTACACGCAGCTGAGTTGAACTATTTAACTATAGTAAAGTTTGCTTTGGCCTTGGTCATGACTTTAAAAAAGTTACGTCCCTACTTCCAAGCACATAAAATCGAAGTGTTAAAATATAAGCCTTTGAGAAACATCATCCATAGTTCTAAGGTCAGTGGAAGGCTGATCAAATGGGCCATAGAGCTTGAAGAATTTGACATTAAGTATAAGCCTAGAACATCGATCATAGCTCAGGTCTTGACTGACTTCGTGGTTGAATGTACTATCGACAACCAAGAAGTCGGGGGCAGGAAGATATAACTCAAGGCATGGATGGCCAAGATGGAGAAAAGATAATTGAGAACAAAGAGTTCTGAGTGCTCTATTTAATGGGGCATTGAAAAAATTCAAGTGGAGCTGGGATGGTTTTACAAAGCCTCGATGGTGTCTTGATTGAGTATAATATAAAGTAAGATTTTCCTACCACAAATAATGAGGCGAAATATGAAGCCCACATTGCAGGACTTGGCTTAGCTGGAACCTTGAGGGTTAAAAACTTGAAGGTCTGTGGAGACTCGAAACTTGTGGTGTCCCAGGTCAATGGAGAATTTGAGGCGAGAGATGAGACCATGGCCATATATGTGCGACTTGTGAGAGCTGTGATGACTTAGTTTGATGAATGCCATATTTGTATGGGACAAGTAAAAAGCCAATCAACTAAAGCATGGTGGTAAAACTAGTTTTTATGGCACTGAAGCACCTTCAGTTACATGTTGTTATTTAGGATCGCTAGTATGGAGTCTTTGTGAGGATATGCAGTTTCCTCCTTCAGGAAAGACGTCTCAAAGAAAATGGAAGAACTATGGTGTGACATATTTATATGTCTATCTATGTAAAACACCTAATAGAACACCAGGAAAGTTGTTTATTGCCTTGAAGATATAGACTTAGTAAATTAGCTTCAAAGCTACGTCACAAATTTAACACAAATAATTATTCAATATAAATTTACTATGATTTATCTTTGTAGGACACGTGATAAACAAATAATTAGTTAAGAGTAAAATTTTACAAAATGCTAGAGAACCTTTGTGTCTACTATGTATGAAATTTTTTTAGTGAATTTATAAAAAGTACTTGCACATTTTTCAGAAACAAGGAACTTTTTATTTTTTAATAGTAATCATATTTTGTACTTTAAATTTGATCAAAATTTGTCGCTTTTATAAACTCGACCAACTCAAATGGAGTCATATTTATAATTTTGACCAAAAGTAACCTAGTCAAATTTATAAAATTGATTGATTTTAACTCGTTGGCCGACACATTTGTAAGAACAGGAGGGAAATTCAATTTTTATCGAAATTTTTGATGACAAAAGTCAAAATATAAAATTAACTGTTCGAAGTCAATTTTAGTCTATCAAAATTGAAAAATTGAGCAATCATATTTAGTCCGTCAAATTTAACTAAATTTGACCTATTTAGCTAAATTTGACCGGCCTAGTACGTCAAATTTAATTAAATTTGACCTTTTTAGCAAAATTTGACCATCCTAATAATGACCGATGCAATTCAGTCATATTTAACTTAATTTGACCATTGTCGGTCATTTTTGCTTAAATATGACCAAAACATTTTGATCAAATTTAGCCAATGTTTCTCCGTAACAATATAAAAGTTAAAGGAAGTTTAAAGATACAACGCTATTATTTTAGCTTTATTAAGCCTATTTAAAAATAGTAGTACTTTTTATTTTTATCTTAATGACACTATATGATTAATTGATAACTTTTGTTGAGTGTTAATATAGGAAATATGAAAATTTAGCTGAATATTGCTCTTTTCACTTTGATTACACCATACAAAATGTATAGAATAATATATTTATGGGTAAATATTGTATTTAGTGTATGTGTGTGAATTCGAATATATATGTACAAAAAGCATAATATATATACAGATTTCTATAAAATTTTGCGTAAATATGAATTTTTACTTCTTATTTCACATGATTATATATATGAATTATTTTTTCACTTATTTATTAATTAACTTATGTTGATATTTTTATTTTATAAATGCGAACATGATAAAAAAATACAATGTACATTTAAGATCAATATAAGTTTGAAATTAATCACATATACTCATATAAGAATAATAATAATAATAATAATAATAATAATAATAATAATAATAAAATTTATTAATAATAACAACAACAATAAAAACAACAACAACAAGAATTATAATGATAATGATAATGATAATAATAATAATAATAATAACAATAATAATAATAATAATAGTGGAAGTTTACTTAATTCTAAACTTCGTATATTATAGGATTACTAGTCATTTTTCTGCTCCAAGATAAGCACAACATTAGTTAGCCAACATTAGTTAGCCATTGGCAACAAATGTTAGACAAGTTTCTCTGGGCCTTGGCTACAAATGTAATATATTAGGTTTAATTAATTCAATATTATTTATGCTTGTAGGCTAATTTGAAAGAATGTCCAGAATACCCCATTTTCCAGCCTCAACTGCCAAAAATACCCAGATGCGCGCGGACTGCCCAAAATACCGACAGATTACGCTTTACATTACTGCGTATACAACCTTCAGTTTTTTTGTAAAGGACACGCATGTGGGCTATGCGTACTCACTTTTTTGAAAAACAAGGAATACACATTTCACACATGCGTATTCCCTAAAAACAAAAAAATGAATACGCATTTCACATATGTGTATCCTTTATAAATTTAAAAAAAACGAAATTCGCATGTTGGACATGCCTATTCAACAGGTAATTTGGACACTCCGTCCCGCCAAATGGTATTTTGGGTACTAAGCCCCCAAATGGTGGGTATTTTGGTTTTTCACCCGGCTAATATTTCAAAAATATTTAGACGATTAAAAATAAGAAGTATTTTTAAAAAAATCTAGTTTTCTGAAATACAATTTAATGATTCAACATAAAAGTTTGTAAATAGTGGTGACAAATAAAAATAAAAACTAATACTGTCATGTTATTTTTTAGTTATAGTCATTACTATAAGAATTTTGTTATGATTATGTATAATTGATTGCTATAAAAATAATAATAATTTGGATTTTATTCTTAATTCATTTTGTTTATTGAAAGTCAAATCTGCTTTTATTGTATGTAAATTTTAATCATGCTTTACGGAGTTTGATAGTCTCTTCCAATGTTCTAAAAATCGGTCTAGGTGACCGTCTAGGCGGTTCTTATGCCTTAGGCGGTGGTAAAACGCCCTGATTCGGACCTAGGTGGTGATTTATGCCTTTTTGCTGAAAATCGGGTCAAAATCAGAATTAGGCGGGCTAAGCGGTCATAGGCGGTCTGGTCGAAAAATAATTAAAAATCATTGTTTTTTACCTTTTTATGATTTTAATTCATTAATTTGATAATTTTACATAATATCATGCCAATTTCTAATATAAAGTATTGGTAAAAAGTAATAAGTAATCTAACATATTTATTTTCCCACTTGAAATATAAAATGACATATTGTAATTAGCTTAAAAGTGTGAATTAAAATATTAGTTAATATTGTAAACTCAATAATTAGTAAATAACGAATGTCAAATGTGTAGATATTGTTTAATACTATTCTAATTTCTTTTGTCAAATAAATATGTGACATATTTATCATTTTATAATAATAAAAGTTAAAAATAATATTTATATTCTCCCTATTAATGTTCCGATCAGTTCGATTAATGGCTCTCATTAATTTTTAGGGGCTCGGAAATTTGAGTGCTGTGCACTACATAGTTGTGGTTTCTACTATCTAATCTAATTTGTCACATTTCATAGGAGTTATTAGTGAACAGTTTACTTTTGTTATATCTATCTATGTACTATTCCTTAAATAGAGAGCACATCAAACCTTAAACGTGGTTCCTTTTGTATATAAGGTTACCAGAATTAATTATATATTTTGGTTATCATTTCTTCCCTTATAATTTTTCCCATAAAATCAGATCATATGGTTGCTAGGTTTCAAACTCAAGCATTAAATTAATTGTTTTTGTAATAAAATTACGATCACTATTTCTTGATGAGATCATATGTTACAATTTTTTTTATTTATGTTAAAATGTAAATAATTATAAAGACAACTAAAGTGTAATAATGTGTAAGGTATATTTCAAGTATTCTTCAACTAAAAGCAAATAATAATCACAAGAAGTGTTCTAAAAATCTCCAATTTAACCAATTAATTCGCGATTAATCCCCCGCAAGGTATCCAACAGATTCAATTTTTGAAATCCGATTAGTCCTTAGAATTATTCTGTATTGGAGTATATATAATTATTTAATAAAATTAAAATTATTATATTCATTTAAATATGAATAAATATAAAAATTAAGATATAATAAATATATATTTGTTAATAAATAACTAATATAATCATAATAATATATTAAATATAATTTAATATTATAATACATCCGTTTTTTACTACGATTAATCTCCTGTTTCAATTAATCCCAAATTGGTAGCACCACCGATCTTCCCCGATTCCCGATTTTTACAAATCACAAGTAACTAAATTTAATTATTTCTATTTTTTTGGTCTGAAAATTTAACAAATTAAATTATTTATTGGAACTGATATTTTTTTTTGAACCGAGGAAGGCATTGACCATACTTATTGATATATATTATTTTAGTAAATTTAATTGAAAATATTATATACTTTCTTATTTCATATTTCACATTCCAATAATTTTTTGATAATTAAATTGTAATTCACTTTAATAGAACTTTAAATAAAATATATTGCATCTTTTCTAATCAAATATCAATAATAAAATGTCTATTGTTTCAAAATAAGTAAACAAGATACTCAAATTTAATTTAACCATATGTTCTATAAGATTTTTCCCATCTAACAATTTGCTTGTAGGTGAACTTTTGGTATAGGTTGGAACATTTTTTCCAATACTCTAAGAGAAAATATTTTACATTATATTTAATTTGTAATATATTGAATCCCTTTGTTTTTTTACCCCAATAATAACTCATTTAATAAAATTTTGGATTTACTTGTTAAATTACTCTAACAATGACTTTGGTAACATACATTATAAATTTATAGTTAAATACCTAAAATTACTACTTGGACAATACCCAAAATTAATTTTTTTTTCATGCTAAAGTTCACTTTCAGAGAAATAGAATTACCTTTACTTCTTGTAATTCTAAAGTCAAATTATCTCATTAATTTAGATGCAAAGTTAACAAGATTATTAAGATAGAAGGTAAGAAGCATGAATATTGTAAAAATTAGCTACAAACTTTCTGGTTTGAAATGATAACAAATTCTAAGAATTGCAAATCAAGATCATCATTATCCCGATCTTAAAAGATTAAATTTGAAAAGTTGTTTAATTAATTATCTTAAATAACAAAGAGAAAATAAAATAAAATGTAAAAGACTAAATTTAAGATATGACATAATCACCTTTGTGGGTGATAACTAAAAATGAAAAAAAATTAAAAGAGATTAAATTCTACATGTGACATAACAATTTTTTTAGGAGATAAATAATTATAGCATCTCAAGGATCACTTATCTAATGATTATAAAGATCATTATGATCATTGAACCATCCACCCTCATTTGCTACGTCATTTCCCTGCAGCAGTGACATAAAGAACTCTGAATTATCAAACTCAATGCCAGGTAGCTCAGGAAGCCCAGCATTTTCTTGTGGCATTATATAAGATTCAGGAACAACAGTTGTGGGTACTACCCCCATGCTAGACTGAGCCATTCCAATATTTTGCTGAGGCACCATGTATGATCCATATGCTGGCACAAGATCAACCATTGTAGGAGAAACCATTCCCCTTGTGGACGGAACCCGCATTGTTGACCCCGTTAGCATGGTAGGTATAGGACGGTTCAGTGCAGGTCCCACAAAAGATTCATGTGAAGATGCCAAGCCACACATTAATGTTTGCACCAAGACAGGACCAGGAGGTGTCACAGTGAGGGTTGAAGTAGCACTTATTGGTGCAAAGGAGGATGGTGAAGACATGGGTAGACTCATAGTTGAAAAGGAGGATGGTAGAGACACGGGGAGACTCGGCTTCCAAGTAGCATTTACGGGTGCAAAGGAGGATGGTGGAGACATGGGGAGATTCATGGTCGAAGTATCAAAGGACCACAGGGGAGATAGGGGGAGACTCATGGTTGAAGTAGCAAACGGAGGACAACGGAGACAGGGGGATACTCATGGTTGAAGTAGCACTTACAGGTGCAAAGGAGGATGGTGGAGACATGGGGAGACTCAGGGACCGAGTTGATTCAGGGACATCAGGCATTGATCCGGTACCTGTATAACGCCTGATAGCAGGCTCAGCTTCCGGAGAAGCCATTCAATGGTTTGCCCATCATTGTTGTGACCTAGTTCCTGTGTCAATTGAAAAATTCTTGCAGCTGTTATTATTGGAAGTCTGACTCTGGGTTCTCGGCCATACACCTTTTTGTGCCCAGAATTCTTAACCATCTTTGATTATTTTTAACGGACTTGGTGTTCAGAGTAAAGTGATGGACTACAGAGGATCAGTAAGACCATATTTATACAATATCAGTTATGTATTTATGAATTATGGTGAACTGTCTTCCACACCTAAATGTTTACTTAACAACCACTTACCAATACCAGTGAGCAGTGAAATTTTAATTATAATCATATAAAAGTACAAAATTTCACAAACTGTTATATACTTGATGCCAAATTTACATGCATATAGTTACTGGACTTTTAAATGTGCTCTGTCGTGTACATGTTTAATATGGATAAATTTAAAATAAAACATGTGTGGATAGTTATTTTTTACCAGTTTTTTCTATCTTAAAAAATATTGTTAATTTTAATAAATTTTAGTTAGTCAATATTTTTTATTTGTTGCACAAATTTTGTACTAGGAGAAAGGGTACCGAGTGATATAAGATTTTAAATCTTAGATAATACATAAACATAAGCACTTTAAATTCAATTTATTATTGATGTAAAAATGTCCTATGTCAATAACCTCATATATTTTCTTTTTCAATTAATTTGCTGATAAAAGTCCTATGGTTCTTTTTTTTCTTAACAGACTTAATGGTTTCCTTGCTTTTCTTTTTTTGAGTTTTATCATTTACCAGTTCTTCTTGTGATACTGATGTTGAACCCTTTCAAAAGTAGATTTGGGTTCATCAGCTTCTGATGAAATAAACTTAACAGGAGTTTTAAGGAAAATTTTATTTTCAGTGTCAACATCCTAATTCCATCTTTATAGCCTAGGCATTCTTTCCAGGTTTTTTTGAGATCATCTCATGAACCTTTTTTCCCGAATCAGTCCAGGCTTTAAGGGTTTTTCTCTCATTCTCTAGATTCTTTTCTAACATACTGTATCTAGCCTCAGAATCTTAACTGTATGTTTAGCTCTCTTACATTCTTTCTTCAAATCTATCTGATGTATCAAGTCAGACTCTAACTGATCATTCCTAGATTTCAATATCTTAATTTCAGTTATAAGTCTATCATTTTCTAAAGTCTTATTCTTAAAACTACATGCAAAGATTTAAGAATAGATTTCAATTCAAATATATTTTCAGTATCAAAAGTGAAGAAAGGAGTTTATACCTGAGGCTCAGAAGCAGCAGGATCATCAAGACTGTCCATCAGTGCATATCATGTATTTTCATCTTCAGAGTCAGAGGAGTCCACCCAATTCTTGCTTGAAGTGATCAGGGCTTTGCTCTTCCCTTGATCATGCTTTGTTTTCTTGCAATCTGAGGCAAAGTGACCAGGTTCATCACAGTTGTAGCACTTGATCTTTGTCCTGTCTAGCTTCCCAGCTTTAGAGTCCTTTCCATCTTTTCTCCCAATTGACTTCTTTTCACCTCCAATGAACTTCTTCCTGAAGCTTCTGTTGTTCCTAGACTTCCTGAATTGCATTCTCCTGAAGCCCTTAACCAGTAATGCAGCCATTTGCATGGCATCAGAATTTGTCATGTTCTCATCAGTTTCAGAATCAGTATCATCATCAGGATATGATGATGAATCATCAGTATATAATTCTGGCAATTTGTTCTTCTTTCGTACAGCTCCAACAGACTTTTCTTTTGAAGCTTTATCATTAACTTTCAAAGCAACAGATTTCCCTTTGCTGCTTTTCCTCTCTCTCCTTTGCTGAACCTCCAAATTATGAGTTCTTAGCATGCCATAGACTTCATCCAGAGTAATTACGTCCAAATCATACTGATATCGTATGATTGAAGTCTGAGTCTCCCATTCTTCACTTAATGCTCTTAAAAACTTGGTGTTTGAATCCTCTCGATCATACACCTTTCCTACCAAAGACAGATTGTTGAGTAGAGTCAGAAATCTGTCATAGATATCAGTGAGACTTTCATCAGGCTTGGCCTCAAAGTGTTCATATTCTTGAATCAGAACATCCCTTTTGTTCTTCTTGATGGCCATGGTTCCTTGACATTGAGTTTCAAGAGCATCCCATATTTCTTTGGCAGTCTTGTAGGCTATGACCCTATTTGACATCACAAATTAAGACTGTTATGCAAAATGTTTCTTACCTTTGCATCTTTCAGCACAACTATTTCTCTTATGGTGTCCATTCTGTCTTCTCCTTCAGTTGATAGTGTTCAGCAACCGAAGGAGTTGCAGGCACCAGTTTTGTTGGCATGAAGGGTCCATCATTGATTACGTCTAGATAATCTGGATCTGTAGCTTCCAGGTACATAGCATCTTCACCTTCCATGTTGGATATTCAGTCTTTTTCAGAATGGGAATTTTAATACTTTCATACTTGTTCAGAGACATGTTTAGATTTTCTGATTATAAATTTATCAGTGTGCTCTGATACCAATTGTTTCCCAGTAAAGATACAATTGTTCAAGGGGGGGGTTGATACAATTGTATAAATATTTCGAACAAGTAATAAAATATAACAGCTTTTTATATTTATGATAAAAACTGTTACAAAATCCTCTCAAGAAATACCGATGTTCTT
>NW_027421859.1:0-24247 GCF_009905375.1 Apium graveolens | reverse complement strand
CACCTATGCTAGAGGATAGCGGTAATTTGCCTATACCCTTAGATAGGGCCCCAAAGGTGAAAATATTTTCTAAAACCGGGAGTCGAGGATCCCGAGTAGATTTTGTATATATGGATATAAATATATATATATATATACTTAATATATATATGGTCATAGTTTTCAAAACTATTAATCGAATAAGGTTTATTCGATAACTTTAACTTTATTTTATTATTGAATATTATTCGAATATTATTCGAAGGCTTATGACTCCTTTATATTAAATGAATATTATTTTGAATATTCATTCGAGGACTTATGACTCCTTTTATTATTATTTAAATATTATTTGAATATTCATTCGAGGGCTTATGACTCAATTTTATTATTTAATGAATATTATTTGAATATTCATTTGAGGATCTATGACTCCGATTATTTGTTGAGATATTTTTTTTTTATTAAAGAATAAGGTGTCAATAATCAAACTTATTTCGATTATTCAAATAAAGATAGTACTTTCATATAAGTATATCTTTGGTTATTTAATACTCATTTCAAGTATAAGTTTTAATACTTCTACTTCAATTATTTTATAAATATTATTCTTTATGGGAATATTATTTAAATATAATATTCAGACATTTTCTAAATATTCTGGGGACTGATTTACTTCATTAAATCAGCTTTACTCCAAACACTCTTTAAAGTGTTTTTGAGTCTTCAAAATGATTTTTAAAAGTTAGAGCGGATCCCAAAACTCATTTTTATATTTAAGATCTTCCTTTTTAAGGGGATTTAAATACTCGCTCAAAACCTGAGGGATCCGGCTCCGTGGTGTATTTTATATTCGCAACACGGTTGCAGTTTTGGGAAATGAATTGATTACTTACCCAACGTTCGGGAAGTAAGTCCATCTATTGAGTCGGCATAAGTAACATGGGCTCAGTGGGCGTCCATGATAGTGTAAGTGGCTCAGTGGGAGTCCATCAAAAGCATAAGTGGCTGAGTGGCAGTCCAGCATAAGGTCCTATTACGACCAGGGTGATGACCAGTGGGGAATTCGTCCATCTACTAGTAGAAAAGGTTACTTATGGGTATCTTTGCCTGATCAGCAAGATATCTGATTTATGCCAAAATTCTTTTCCTTTCCAAATTTATTGGATATTGCAACCTGTTCATACTTTACATGACAGAGGTTTTCAGGAAATTGTATAAAGAAGATGTATATGTGGATATATATATATATATCAGACCTTAATGAAGTATATCATGACTTCATTTCCTTTAAAAAATTTCAAAGATTTAATCTATTCAAATCTTGTCTTGTAGTCTCATCTATGTGATGAACTGTTGAAAACTCTTTATACTTTGAACAGTGATAGTTCAAGTAGCTTTATAAATGATATAAGTGTAGTGAAGTATTTGGTAACTTCATCCCTTATTTTTACTTATATCTAGTAGTAATTATCTTACACTTGATAAAAGATTCTAGTAAGTATCCATTTAGATACTTATATTATTGTTATCACTATATATTATCTTGCGAGCTGTAAGGCTCACTCTTGCTTTATTTCTTCATCACACAACAACAGTTAGGAAAGATGGCCAGACTCCAGCAGACCCAGCGCAAGCGCGTGGGAAGCGTCCCGCGTCTTCCCGATGATGTTGTAGCTGCTATAGCTGCAGAGGTAGATCTATTGTAGATCAAACCATCTACTTTTGAGAATCAATTATGTATAATTATAACTTGTGGCAGATAATGGCAATTAACTGTAAATTTATCAAGTAATCGTTTTGGGTTGTAATAACTTTTAAATTATGGATTCAAAGACTTGTACTATTTCAATTTCATCTCTGAGACTATAACGGGTTGTGGTGTGTGTGTTAGTGTGGGGTCACAACATAAGGTTATTTATTATTAATTAAGTGAAGTGATATTGTGGAAAGAAAGACCGTGACGACCCGGATCCCCGACCCCGGATCTGGGGGTGTTACAATGAGGGTATTTTTGTTGGATATGGAAGAAGATCATACAGAGTGTATATCATTGATCAACACAAAGTAACTGAAAGTGTCAATGTTACATTTGATGACACTAAACTCCCTAGTATCCAAACTGAAGATCCTTCTGAGAAACTGAAGTTTGATGATATGTCAGATTCAGAATCAGAACATGGTCAAGAACCTGAGGTTGTTGCTGGTGAAGAACCTGTTAATCATGATGATACTCAAGGTAATAGTGATGGAAACTTTGGCAACAATGGAGATACCACTGCTACTGACGGAGAATCTTCAAGTCAACATGGCAACAACTCAGGGGGAGATGCTGAAGGATCATCTAGTAGGACACAACATCCCAATGAATTTCAAGGCGAATCATCAAGATCAAATCTTCCAAGACAGACTGTCTGGAATAAAGCTCATCCTTTTGAGTTGATTATTGGTGATCCAGATGTTGGAGTCAGAACTAGACGTGCTACTCAAAATGAGTGTCTGTTCTCAGGATTTCTTTCTGAGATGGAACCTAAGAAGATTGAAGAAGCACTAACTGATCCAGATTGGGTGATTGCTATGCAAGATGAACTCAATCAGTTTGAAAGTCAACAAGTCTGGAAACTGGTACCTAGACCTACACACAAGAAAGCTGTTGGTACTAGGTGGGTATTCAGGAATAAACTAGATGAAGATGGTGTGGTTACAAGAAACAAGGCAAGACTGGTAGCAAAAGGGTATTCTCAAGCTGAAGGCATTGATTATGATGAAACCTATGCTCCAGTGGCTAGACTTGAGGCCATCAGGATATTTCTGGCATTCGCAGCATTCTCAAACTTTAAAGTTTATCAAATGGATGTCAAGAGCGCCTTTCTGAATGGAAAGCTGGATGAAGAGGTATATGTAGAGCAACCTCCTGGTTTTGAAGATCCAGATCATTTGGATTTTGTCTTCTTTCTTTTCAAGGCTATCTATGGGCTCAAACAGTCTCCAAGAAAATGGTATGACACTCTCTCTGAATTTCTTATTGAAAATAGCTTTATTAGAGGTGTCATAGACAAAACTCTCTTTTCTAAAAAACATAAGAATGATACTATATTAGTCCAAGTCTATGTGGATGATATAATATTTGGGTCTACTAATGATAATCTCTGTAAGAGATTTGCTAAGTTAATGCACAGCAAGTTTGAAATGAGCATGATGGGAGAGCTGAAGTTCTTTCTTGGATTACAAGTAAATCAAAGGTTAGATGGAACATTTATTTGTCAATCCAAGTATCTCAAGGAACTCCTCAAAAAGTACAATCTAGAGGATTCTGCATCAGCAAGGACTCCATCAACTACAGCTGTCAAGCTTGGACCATGTGAAAACTCCATTAAGGTAGATGTCACAAGCTACAGAGGTATGATTGGCTCGTTACTCTATCTTACTGCAAGTAGACCAGATATTATGTATGCTACATGCTTATGTGCAAGGTTCCAAGCGGATCCTAGAGATATTCATCTCGTTGCTGTTAAACGAATCTTAAGATATCTTAAGGGAACACCAAATCTAGGTATTTGGTACCCTAAAGAATCTGGTTTTAACCTTGTTGGATATACAGATTCAGATTATGCAGGAAGTGTTGTTGATAGGAAAAGCACCTCAGGGAGTTGTCAATTCCTAGGTAGCAGACTAGTCTCATGGTACAGCAAGAAACAGCAAACAGTTTCCAACTCAACGGCCGAGGCTGAATATATTGCTGCTGGAAGCTGCTGTGCTCAGATCTTGTGGATTAGGAACCAGCTACGAGACTATGGCTCTGTATTGAACAAAATTCCTATTTTATGTGACAATACAAGTGCAATAGCCATCACCAACAACCCTGTGCAGCACTCGAGGACAAAGCACATTGACATCAGGTATCATTTTATTAGAGAGCACGTCATGAATGGTACTGTTGAACTATTTTTTGTTCCAACAGAAGAACAAATAGCAGATATTTTCACTAAACCACTTGATGAATCCACATTTACCAGATTAGTTGGTAAATTGGGCATGTTGAATAGTTTTAGTGATTAATTTAGTTAATATCTGAGATCTGTTCTTGAATGAATTTACAATAAAAAATTCATTTGCAAATTTATTTTATCATTTTATCATATTTCTTGCTTATTTCTATGTAATTTCTATTATCTTATCTTATTTATTTACTCAACTTGTTAATTTTAATGTCTCAGAATATTTTATTTTCTCTAAAAATATTTTTCTATGAATTTAATTTGTTAAAATTCAAAAGAAATCTATTTTTGGACTGAAAATATTATTATCTCTGAAATATTTTAATTATTTTAATTATGTAAATATTTTCTGCAATATTCATTTCAGTTTTCTGAAATTGAAATATTTATATATTTTTTATTTTTTTTATGTTTTTAACAGTTTTTATGTTATTCAGTATATTTAAATACTTAATTTATCTTATACTAGAATGACAATCGGCAAGACAATTGAAATTGTCTTGCTGAAAGTCATTTCAGTAATAATGCTTGGTTATTTTTAAAATCAGATTAATTTTATAACTGGCAAGACAATCGGTATGACTATTGATTGTCATGCCAGTAATAAAATTAATATCAGACTTTTTATGTTTTATTTTGTACTGGTATGACAATCGGTATGACTATCAGATTGTCATACCAGTTATTATTATTATTTGTTTTGTTTTGTTGTTTTTTTTGTCTTTAAGCTGGTGTGACAATCGGTATGACAATCGGTATGACAATCCGATTGTCATACCAGTTATACTACTTAATCGTTTTTGTGTGTGTTTAAGTTTCATCAGTTCAGTTTTTTTTGTTTTTCAAAAATTCCAACAGTCTCCTTTCTCTCTCTCTCTCTTCGAACAGCAAACACCATCTCAACCGCCATTGATCTCCTTTGCTCGAGTTTTTACTCAGCAATCTTACTCCTGTTATATATACTTACATATATACATACAGGAGTGCTGCCAAAATTTTTTCAAAACTTTTTTTCGAATCATTGTGTTTGTTGATTTTGGGTATTTTTAATTTTAATTTTAATTTCTGTTTTGTGTCTTTTGGCTTTTCAAATCTGCGTTTGTGAGTTAAGAATTTTAACGAGATACATTTCTGTCTAAATTTTTCGATTATAATTAATTTAATTCGAATTATTAAATTAATTTAATTAATTCGAATTTTCTTAATATTATTCTTAAAATTCTGAAAGTGTGTGTCTTATTATTATTTTAAATGGCTCTCAATTTCCAAATTGTCGCGCATAATCAGTTGGTTATTTTAATCCAGAAAAATGTGATGTGGAAAAATTTAAGCCATGGATTAGATTTTTAAATGACCATTCGATTGTTAGCTCTGCTATTAAATCAAATGTGATTTTAAATGTCGATCTGCTTAGACTGATTTGCACAACCTCTACTGTGGCCGATGATTCAAAATCTTTTTCATTCACCGTGGCAAACACACAGTATGTAGTTGATGAAACAGTCGTCAATCAAGCGTTAAATTTTCCATTGGACAATTTCTGTAATTTACCCTCTGAAAATGATATCACAAACTTTTTCCATGCTATTCACTATCAGGGGGTGATCAATTTAACCAAACTTTCAAAATCCAATTTGGTGTCTGAATGGGACATTTTCTTCGATACACTTTCTAAAGTGTTTGCCAACTGCACTAAATCCAACTTTCACAACATCACTTCCACTCTGCAGTATATTGGTCTTGCGGTTGTTTTCAATCAAAGGATCAATTTTGGCAAACTACTTTTTCCCATTCTCTTGAGACGTCTCACTACTGCTTTACGTGATCATTCTACAAATCGTTAGGGTATCATGTTACTATGCTCGTTTTCTCATGCTTATAGCAGATCATCTTCTCACACCTGAGCACAAAGCCCTTTTTGCTAACTCTGCAGTAACCGAACCCCCTCCAGTAAGCAAAAAGATTTACACCCGCCAAGACACAACCTTCAAATTCATGCAAGTTCCAGTACTTGTATCTGCTTTCATGGCCACTTATATTCCCTTACCTATTTTCAATCTTCCCGGTCATGAACAGCAACCTCAACCTCCAGTGGTTCAAGCCACCCAGGCTCCTCCAACATCAGATGCTCTTCCATTACAGGTAGTAATTCCTCACTCTCACTCCATTCCTACTTCTGTTGAAAGACCCCCAGTGGTCGATAGGACTGACCATGAAGTTGTAGAACCACAGAGCTTCAATCCCAGGTCATAGAGCCAACACAGAGTCACAACCTATCTCAACCTCTCCCCCACTGTCTAAAATGTTACCCAGAAGATTAATAGGAAGTAGTGCATTGTTAAATGTGAGTGAAACCCTCAGCTCTTGCCTCCTCCAAAGAAAGAAGAACTTATACTGAGGCATCTGAAAGGCCTATCCTTGTCCTCCCAACAGGACATGGACTTTGAAATGGCTAATGAACAGTTACTAGAGACATTCTCTCAACAGGATGAATCTATTGAAATTCGCCATAGGGCCATGGCATCTTGTACTGAGTCAAGCACAATTCCATTACTCACAATGGAACCATACATACCCCACAGATGATACTCAGGACACAGAGCAAGGAGTGCACATAGAGTCTGTTACAGTGCCTGCCATAGTTACGGCAGAAAAGCAGTCACATGCTTCTGAGGGAAAATCTGACTCTCAGCCACCCTTAATAGAGTCATTTTCTCCCCTCCCAGATCAAACACCTCTGGCTCCCTCACGGGATTCTCCACTCGCAGATTTATCTGGAGAAAGTGGAGGGCAACTCGGTCAATCTATCCCTGAAGCAATTCAGACATCTAGTTCACATGAAATGATAGGTTTGACTGAGGATCGGGACTCGCGAATTCCCATTGCACCACCACTGACCTCTCTTGAAGAGGCTAGGGTAATTTTAACTGTAGGTACAGAAGAACAGCAACAGGAAGACTCCTCACGAGCAATTATATTGAGAGAAACACAAGCACGTGAGGTGAGTGAACCAAACACGAGTGAAATTCAGGTGAGAGCACACACAGACACAGATACTGAAAACCTGTTAGCTCAAATTGCTGCTCTAAAGAAGAACTTGCTAAAAGCCAAGCTGAGGCTCAAGCATTCAAAGCACAAGTGGTTGAACGGTCTTCTTCTTCCACCTCTGTCAACAATCAGCTGGCACTCATCAGGAATGATATCTCAGATCTCAAGAACACTGTAACACCAAGCTCAATTCCATTCAGGAAACTCCAACTTATCAGCTGATGACATTTCTAACTTTCTGCTCTCTACATACAAGGATGACTTCTCTTGAAGATTGGTTGAAATGAATCATTCACTGGATTCCTCCAGATTTCTGAAGATAGAGACAGGTATGGAACATCTGAATGAAGGGATGAAGCACCTGTACTACATGATCAAAAATTCTCACTGTCCCAATGAAGAACAAAGGACTTACTTTGAAGGGCCGTCTGGTGGAGGCTCAGGCTCGGGAGGTGATGGAGGTCATGGAGGATCTAAGGGAAAGTCAGTAGAGGATCCCTCAACTAAGGGGAGAAGAAAGGGAGTAGTGGAAAGGGGAAAGAAAAAGATACCTCTGGTGGAGACAAAGGAAAGGCTGATGATGTCTACTATAGTGGAGAACAGGATGACTTTGATATTTTTGACATTCCCACTGAACCAGTCTTGGAAGATAAAGATGGTTTATTTGAAGCTGAAGAGGGAAAGTGATTTTGGAGAATGAGAAGAGGGAAGCGACAGTGGGATCCTATCTTTGAGAAGAGTTTCAGCAGGCAGCAGTCAGAGATGAAAAGAAAAGAAGCTGAACTCAAAAAGGTCTCCCAGATCATTGACATGAGGAAAGACATACAAAGAACAGAAACTCTTCAAAAGCAACGTCTTCATGACATTAAGGCTCAAGAAAGGAGAAGAAATGTCAGACTGAAGATTGGTGAAAAATGGGATGAAGCTAGGAGAGTACTTGATATGCCTCAGCTGAGCACTAACAATGATAGGCAGTTCCTACATCTTCTTGACAAGCTGGAAATCTCAAATCCTAACAATAACATGTACATGAATGCTATCAAGACTGAAGTCTCAAGGATCACAGCTGCTTTTGACAGATCCCTAAATGAGATGAGCATTTTTGTATATTGTCAGAGTGAAGGATCTTTCAAGGTGTCACTTCATCTGTTTGAGAATCGTTCTTTGTCAGAGATTTGGGTTCTTCTCAACAAAGTAAAAAGAAGCTCAGAATTGAATGTAGTTCTTCGAGAAAGGCTTAAAGAGTTTGCCAGCAAGGCTAGTCCTCAAGTGGTCAACAATCCTCATCAGGTGAGATTCTTTAAGTCTGATTGTCTTCAAATCTGTCAGCTAGATGTACAATCTCTTAAAGACTACTCAGCTAAGCATCTGGTCTGGATGGAACATCATTTAAGAACTGATGGATACTCATCCATGTTGAAGACTCAAGCTGCTGATTTGATTCAAGCTTATGTGAAAAGAATATTAAAAGGTACAATCAGATCAAGAATAAGCTGAAGTCAGTTGGAGTTCAACCAGTCAGACCAGCAAGCTTCACTTCAGAAAAGGATCGTGTCTTTGACAAAGAGTTGCTTCAAGATTTAAAAGAAGGTGAAGTCAGAAGGGAAGACAACTGAAGTCAATTAGCTCAAAACTCAATGTAATATGATTAGAGCTTTATGAATCAAGATAGACTAATGTAGTTATATGTTCAGGCTAGAGGAACATCTATCTTGTATTCACTTATAAATTTCTTATGGAATCTAGAAAATGTTAAATATAATCCAGAACTTTTCTGCTATTTACTTTGCATTACTATTTATATCTTTTTCTTATTTATTAGTTGAGTTATCCTCTAGGTATTTGTTGTTATTGTCTAACAAGCAAATAGGGGGAGATTGAAAGGCATATGTCATAGCCTATTTGTTTATTCGAGGATTTAACTCAACTCAAATAAGAATGTAATAAGTAAATAGTGGATCTATCGTCAGAGAGATCTCACAGAGTAACATCTGTCAAAGGGTTAAGAAACATTATTCATCTACAGACTTGAAGACTTAATTCACTGGAAGAAGCTCAAGAAATTGATCAAGCCTCAGTGATATTAATCAAGATTGTGGATTTAATCAAGTGACAGAGATCTCGTCAGGGTATCAATTAATTACAAGGATTTAGTCTAAAGAAAATTAAGAGTATCAAGGTCAAGGCTTGAAGAAACGTCACAGAAGTTAGTCACTCATGAACCAGACAGTACATCGAGTGTCAACATTGAAGTGGTGGAATTGATTCATAATTGACAGTAATTTTCAGAAGATTTTCAGAAGAATGGTTGCTGCTCAAGATTAGTATTAATTCTCTATTAATTAATTAAGTCAAATAATTTAATTAAGAAAATAAATTATATCTGCAAAGATTAATTTATTGATTAAATGAATTAATTGATTAATTAATTCAGAATTAATATTAAGGATTTTCAGAATTGTTATTAGATTAAAATCTATTAATAATTCAGTAAGACAATTTGATTTGAACTACTATGACAATCGGTATGACAATTGATAGTCATACCGAAAGTCTTGCTAGTTCATTCTGATTGTCTTGCTAGCTATTGGGATTGTCTTGCTAGTTCAAAAGGATAGTCTCACTGAAAGTCCTACCAGTTCAAATGGATTGTCATACCAGTTCATTTGATTGTCTTGCCGAAAGTCTTGCTGATTCAACTGGATTGTTTTGTTTACTTAAACAACAAAAAAGTAGAAGACGTTCATGATATAATTCAACAGAACACACAAGTCAAGAACTCAGCAGAAACAAAAGAAAATTATTTCATTTTTCATCTGCTTTATTCAAGATCAAAATTCTAGATTGTAAAGTTAAATCCAAACCACTAGAATTATTTATCTTGTTCTTGTGTAACAATCTAGCGGATTAAAATCCCTAGAACTTAATCTCAAATCGCATTTAGCATTTGATCTTTTCATTGCAAAAATAGAAAAAGTTCATGTCGAATTTATTCTAGATTTGTAATAATTGATTTGAGATTAATCCCTTGTAACAGATACCGTTGTTGTAACACCTTTCAAGTTTAATAAAAGTTTTATTTAACTTGAATTTTGTTTCACCTTTTTATTCCGCATTTTATTCGATTAAACGGTATTGTTTGCATTTAACCCCCCCTTCTACAAACAAATTGGGACCTAACAAGCTGGTCCATCAGGACATGCACCTCAACAAACAGTTAATAAAGTTGATTTAGTCAAGAAGTTTGTTAGAGGGGAAACACCAGTACCTTGGAGTGAAACTCCTAGAGGAAAGGAGTGGACTAAGGAATGGAACACAGTTAGTTTTGTTCCTTCTGAAAAGATTCTTGCTAAGCATCTGGCAAAAGCTGATAAAATGCTGATAAATTATGATTTTAAGGCACAGCTGAGAGTTACTGCATTGAGTACTAGGCACCTTCAAGGTCTACACCCAACAACTCATGCCAAGGTGAACAAAATTAAAGAAACCTTGATCTAGCAAGATATGAATGTGAAACTTGAAAAGAACAGATTTTTCAAGCCAGCCTTTGACAGAATTGCCTACATTGAGAAAACTCAGGAGAAGCAACAAACTCAGATTGATGAAATTCTAAAGAATCAAGCTTCTCAGCAAACTCAACTCAATGAGATCCAATCCTCAGTGGAATTGTTTGTCTCTCTTCTTTTACCTGCTGATGCCAAAAAGGGGGAGAAAGTGATTAAGTCCAAATGCAAATCTATTCAGACACTGAAGGGAAAGGATGATGGAAATGATGACCAGGGAAACTCTGATAAGGGTAGAGGTCAAGGTCAAGGCAAAGGATTTTCATCAAGTAAATCTAGAACTTCAAGTCAAGGAACAAGTTCTGATACTGGGAGAAGAATAAGTTCTGATACTGGTAAAAGGATAAGTTCTGGTGAACATCTAGAACTTGATGAAGAAATTTCAAAGAAATTATTTCTTAAAGAAAATCCAGGAATGGACTTTGAGAGTCTAAAGGAAGAAGAAGCTAGACTCAAAGCAGAAAGTGTCAAGACAAAATCTAAAGCTTCTATTGTTGAAAAGAAATTTCCAAAGCCTAAGGGTATTGTGATTAAAGAAAGAACAAATTATGAGGCAACCAAAGCCAAATCACAAGTGGAAATAGATTCAAGGTCTAAGGGCAAAGAAAAAGTTGTAAAGGTTTATATGCCAGTCATAGATGAAGAAATAATTGATGAAGAAGATGTTAGTCTTACTCTGTTGAAAAAAGAATATTTCTCAAACAACCTCTGACATGGCTCATGTTGTTCAGAGTCAAGACTTAGTAAACTCTGATATGACAGTGAAGCAAGCAACCTCTGACATAGCTCAATTTGTCTTGATATCAGAAGATAAGGAAAAGGAAACCTCTGATATTGCTCATGTTAAACCTTCAAAGATACTCCTACCAGGATTCACCAAAGCTAAACAGACTCAACCTTTGAAGACTGCAACAAGTGATTTTGAAGCGAGAGTTGTTACAAGAAAGGAAGCAAGAGATAAATCTGGATTGGGTAGTTCAAAAGAGAAAAGAGTACACAACACTACCAATGATCCAACTTCCTTAAATGAACCAGGAGTAGGAGCAACTCCTGAAAGATTGAATCAACTTGAATCTGTACAAATGGTTTACCATTCTGTTTTAAAAGAACATATCTTGTTATATTTTATGACAGATGGAAGGGTATTCCATATCAGGCAAAATGCTATTCCATTGAAGTATTTTGAAGAACTGAAACATGTTCTATTTCTACTTCAAGTGAAAAATAGATTAACAGATGGTGTTGTATGTTATTTAAAGTCACAAATTCAAAGACAGAAGAAGCTTTACTCTGTAAAGTCTGACAGCCCATATTGTCCCAAGTACAGAGATCACAAAGCTGATATTGTTGAAATGATGCCTAACACTGCTAAGATCATAACTACTTTTCTGGGTTATAAGGTTGTGGAAATCAATCTAGAGTCTGACAAGGCATATCTGATCAGACTAGATCAGGACATAAGGAAAGCTAAGATAAATGATCTTAGAGCAGCTATTTTCTAAACTGGTGAAGATACAGCTGAATTGAAAAATGCTAAAAGGATTATAGTTAATGAACTTGAATATGCTGAGAGATGTCTTTTAAAGAATTATCTCAGAACAACTCCTGACATCAAAGAGATCATAAATTGAAGCCAAGTCAAAGATCTACAACTGCTTAAATTCTGAAGTGTATACAGACTAAAGCTGTTATCAGACTTTAAGGATGGTAAAGCTATAAGGACTGTAAGTTGTAGTTATCTAGTCAAATTCTCATGCATTTGTACTTAATGTTTTTGACATCATCAAATATATATTAAACTTGTATATTATGCTAATTTACAAGTTGGGGGAGATTGTTAGTGTTAGATATATTAGATAATGTCATGGCTAATATGTTTTATGTTTAGCTTTCAGATCTTACTTGAACAGGATAAATCAGTACTTAACTGTTGATCAGTACTTATACTGGAAGTCAGGACTTAAGGATATCAGTACTTATGTTATCAGGAGATAATCATCAGAAGATAGATATCAGAACTTAAGTGCTGAAGGACGATCAGATAAGGACAGTAGCTGATTAAAGAAAAGAAGATCAAGATAAACATAAGAAGAGATATGCATGAAGAAGGAATTCTGTAAAGAATGGAATACTTGGAAGAAAAGATATCTGATTGATATATTTTAGGAACCAGAATTATATTTCATATCAATTAGCGATTATCTTGTAACTGTGTAGTATATAAACACAGACATAGGGTTTACACTATAAGTGTTATCATTATTCGAGAAGATTATTCATTGTAACCCTAGCAGCTCTCGTGATATTTGTTCATCACTGAGAGGTAACAGTTCCATACTGTAACAGAGTTTATTGTTTCAATAAAGTTTGTTTTCTGTTACTTAATATATTAAAGTTCGATTTGATTGTATTATACACTGTATTCACCCCCTCTACAGTGTGTGTGACCTAACAAGTGGTATCAGAGCCTATCTGTTAATACACATACAGTTAAAGATCCAAACACAATCATGTCGGACACAGAAACTCCAACTAAGCCTACCAAAACTGAGGAACCACCAAAGACACAAATTCAGAGTCGGTATGAGACCATCAGAGTTCCCATACTGAGACCATCTGAATATCCCATATGGAAGGTAAGGATGACCATGTTCCTGGAAGCAACAGATCCAGAATACCTTGATAGAATCAAGGAAGGCCCTCACAAACCAACCAAGCTCGCTGTTGCAATTGCAGGTGAAGCAGCAAAGATCGTACCAAAGGAGAAGAGTGATTATACTGCTGAAGATATAGCATCAATTGCTAAGGATGCCAAGGTACGACACTTACTGCATAGTGCCATTGATAATGTAATGTCAAACAGGCTAATCAACTGCAAGACTGCTAAGGAGATATGGGATGCTCTGGAAACAAGGTGTCAGGGAACGAAGACAATTAAGAAGAACAGGAAGACAATACTCACTCAAGAGTATGAACACTTTGACTCAAAGACTAATGAGTCATTGAATGATTTATATGATAGATTTGTCAAACTTTTGAATGATTTGTCATTGATTAATAAAGAGTATGATCTTGAAGATTCAAACCTTAAGTTCATGTTAGCTCTTCCTGAATGCTGGGATTTGAAGGCAACGACAATAAGAGACAACTATAATCTTGATGAAACAACTCTTGACGAAATCTATGGTATGCTCAAGACTCATGAGCTTGAGATGGAACAAAGAAGCAAGAGGAAAGGAGGAAAGTCAAGGATAGTTGCTCTTAAGGCTGAAGAAGAATCCCCCAAAGCAGCTTCCTCAAAGAAAGACAAGGGTAAAGCTCTTTTCATAAAGTCTGATACTGAGTCATCAAGTTCTGAGAGTGATGATGACTCAGATTCTGAAAGCTTGCCTGAGACTGATGCTGATGAGGAGATGATGAAGCTGTGTGCTCTTATGGTGAAAGGAATCACAAAGATTGCATACAGGAAGTTCAGGAAGGGAAAGAAGTTTTCCAGGAAAGGCATAAGTTCTGATAAGAAGAATTTCAGAAGATCTGAAGGCAGAGGAGGAAAGTCTGACAGAGGAGATTACACCAATGTTAAATGCTATAACTGTGGTGAGAAAGGCCACATATCTCCTGATTGCAAGAAGGTAAAGGGTGATAAAGGCAAGGCTCTTGTCACAAAGTAGAAAAGCTGGACAGACACCTCAGACTCTGAAAGTGAGGAGAACTATGCATTGATGGCAAATGCTGATAAATCAAGTGCAGAGAGCAGTTCTGAAGCTGCTGAAACAAAGGTACCTCAGACTACTTATGCTTTTCATACTGATGATATTAATGAGTTGAGAAGATATCTTAAAACCATGTTTGTTAGTTATAGAGATCAAACTTTAACATGTGAGAGATTAACTTCTGAAAATCTTGCATTTAAGAAAAGAAATGATTTCTTAGAAAACGAGTTAGTCATGTTCCATCAAACTCAGAAGGATAGAGATGATGCCTTTTATGTTAGGGATGAAGTGCTAAAAATGAATGAATCTCTAAAAACTGAGTTAGAAAAGGAAAGAGAGATTATCAGGACTTGGACTAACTCTGGCAAAACAACTCAAAATTTGCTAAGTAGTGGAAACTGGAAAGAGGGCTTAGGTTATGGAGAAGATAAGAATGATAAAGGAACTGAAGAAATTAAGCCTGTTGATAAGCAAAAGCCAAAGTTAAAACCTGTTAAATTTGTAACTGTAAAGTCTGAAAATGAGAAATCAGAAGTTACAAAGGAATTAACTTCTGACAAACTAAAACAGGAAAAGACAGCTGAAGTGAACATAGGCTTAATGACAAAGAAGCAGCTTAAGCATAAGCTGAAAGATGTTAAGAATGCAAACAAGGTAAAATCACCTAGGAAAAATAGGAATGGAAAGGAAGGTGTGAATAAAAGAAATAATTATAAACCTATTCCTGATGCTTCTAGGAAAATATGTCATAACTGTGGAAGTTCTAACCATCTGGCTTCTTTTTGCAGGAAGAATAAGAATATTAACTCCTTACCTTCAAAATCAGGAGTTAAGAGTCAGTCTGTTAAATACAAACCACAAAATCCTTATTTTCATTGTGGTAGTTTATGGCATTCCATTTATACTTGTAAGGAATATCATAGCTTGTACTATGATTATTATCAAATAAAACCTTCTTTGAAGAAAGTTTCCATTGTTCCTTCTAGTATAAATTCTGATTCAAAGTCTGATAGTGTAAGTTCTGATAAGAAAAATGTTAACATAAACTCTGATGCTAAATCCGCTGCAAATGTTAACAAACTTAAAAAGGCCAAAGGATCCAAGCAAGTCTGGGTCCTTAAAACTAATAATTAGTGGTCTTTGTGATTGCAGGGCAACAGGAAAAATATTCTAGTTCTGGACAGTGGATGTTCAGGACATATGACTGGAAATAAGGCCCTGCTATCAGACTTTGTGGAGAAAGCTGGCCCAAGTG
Organism: Apium graveolens; assembly: GCF_009905375.1. Taxonomy (NCBI): domain Eukaryota; kingdom Viridiplantae; phylum Streptophyta; class Magnoliopsida; order Apiales; family Apiaceae; genus Apium; species Apium graveolens. The sequence goes on along the minus strand of NW_027421859.1, from coordinate 8,691 downwards.
TTTCTTATGGAGATGGCAACATTGGAAAAACATTGGGATATGGCAATATCAATCTTGGAAATGTCATAATTAAAGAAGTAGCTCTGGTCTCAGGACTTAAACACAACCTACTAAGTATAAGTCAAATCTGTGACAGAGGTTATCATGTTGATTTCTTTGAAGAACACTGTGAAATTGTGAGTAAATCTAAAGGCAAAGTTGTTCTGAAAGGATACAGGCGTGGTAACATTTATGAAGCTAAGCTTTCAACAAGTACTGATGGTTCTGCAATCTGTCTGATGAGTAGAGCATCAATTGAAAAAAGCTGGAATTGGCACAAGAAACTCTCTCATTTAAATTTCAACAATATAAATGAACTGGTCAAGAAAAATCTTGTGAGAGGACTGCCAAAGTCAGTATTTGCTCCTGATGGTCTCTGTGATTCCTGTCAGAAGGCCAAACAAAGAAAATCTTCATTCAAGAGCAAGAATGAATCATCAATTCTTGAGCCTTATCATCTACTACATGTTGATCTATTTGGTCCAGTAAATGTCATGTCTATTGCAAAGAAGAAGTATGCGTTGGTCATAGTGGATGAGTTCACCAGATACACATGGGTGTATTTCTTGCACACAAAAAGTGAAACTGCATCTATCTTGATTGATCATGTCAAACATCTGGATAAAATGGTCAAAGATTCTGTGAAAATTTTAAGGAGTGATAATGGCACTGAGTTCAAGAATTTGATAATGGAAGAGTTCTGCAAAAACCATGGAATAAAGCAGGAATTTTCTGCTCCTGGAACTCCACAGCAGAATGGAGTTGTTGAAAGAAAGAATAGGACTCTCATTGAAGCTGCACGTACAATGCTTGAAGAAGCGAAGCTTCCAACCTATTTCTGGGCTGAAGCTGTGCAGACTGCTTGTTTTACTCAAAATGCAACACTCATTAACAAGCATGGAAAAACACCATATGAGATGGTGAAGAAAAAGAAGCCAAATCTGAAATACTTTCATGTATTTGGATGCAAGTGTTTTGTTCTCAAGACTCATCCTAAACAGCTATCAAAGTTTGATCTAAAAGCTGATGAAGGAATCTTTGTTGGATATCCACTTTCCACAAAAGCCTTCAGAGTCTATAATTTGAGAACAAAAGTGGTCATGGTATCTATCAATGTCTCTTTTGATGACAAGAAGAGTACTGGTCTTGAAGATTTCATTGACCATGATCAGCTGAGATTTGAAAATGAAGACTCAAATTCTGATACTGAAACTCCTGACAGTCTAAGTCCTGATACTGTAAACTCTGATGGAATAAACTCTGATGTTATTGAAACTGTGGTGGCTACGCTAAGGGAAGATGCACCTATGCAGGGGGAGCATACTCAAGATCCTACCACAGCTCAAGAAACATCAGAACATACATCTGGCTCTTCAAGTTCTGATTCGTCAAGTTCTGATAAGTCAAGTTCTGATAGTGCTGAAAATCTAAATACTGAAGAATCCAACTCAGAGAGCATAGTTTCAGGGGGAGCATCAGAAAATGAAAATGAAGATAGCATGGATCATGGGGGAGCATCCAGTTCTAGAGAAAACCTTCCATCTGCAAGGAAGTGGACAAAATCACATACACCTGATTTGATAATTGGAAATCCTGATGTAGGTGTCAGAACTAGAACAGGTACTTCAAATGAATGTCTCTACAATTCTTTTCTCTCTCAGACTGAGCCAAAGAAAGTTGAAGAAGCTCTTCAAGATGCTGATTGGGTGCAAGCAATGCAGGAAGAGTTAAATGAATTTGAAAGAAACAAAGTCTGGACCCTAGTGCCAAGACCAAAGAATAGATCTGTTGTTGGTAAAAAATGGATATTCAGAAACAAAACTGACAGTGATGGCATAATTACAAGGAATAAGGCAAGACTGGTCGCAAAAGGATAGTCTCAACAGGAGGGAATTGACTATGATGAAACATTTGCACCAGTTGCTAGGTTAGAAGCCATAAGGATATTTTTGGTTTATGCTGCTCACAAAAAGTTTACTGTCTTTCAAATGGATGTGAAAAGTGCTTTTCTCAATGGAGAATTGGAGGAGGAAGTATATGTTGAACAACCTCCAGGCTTTGTAGATTCCAAACATCCAGATTATGTCTACAGGCTTGATAAAGCACTTTATGGACTTAATCAAGCTCCTAGAGCATGATATGAGACTTTAGCTCAGTTTCTTCTGGAAAGTAGATTCAACAGAGGAACAATAGACAAAACACTATTCTACCTCAACCATGGAAAGGACTTACTTCTGGTCCAGATTTATGTTGATGATATCATCTTTGGATCTACAAATGACAGACTTTGCAAGAAGTTTGCCAAACTGATGCAGTCAAGATATCAGATGAGTATGATGGGGGAACTTAGCTATTTTCTGGGCCTTCAAGTCAAGCAGAATGAAGAAGGCACTTTTATTTGTCAAACCAAGTACACCAGAAACTTGCTGAAGAAATTTGGAATGCAAGATTGTTCAAGTGCATCCACTCCTATGGCCACTGCAACAAAACTGGATAAGGATACTGGTAAATCAGTAGATATTACTGATTACAGAGGTATGATTGGCTCTCTACTCTATCTAACTGCTAGTAGACCTGATATCATGTATGCTACCTGTCTTTGTGCAAGATTTCAAGCAGATCCAAGAGAACCTCACTTAACAGTTGTGAAAAGAATCTTTAAGTATCTTAAAGGAACAGCTGATCTGGGATTGTGGTATCCTAGAGAATCAGACTTTAAACTAATAGGTTACTCAGATGCAGATTTTGCAGGCTGCAAAATTGACAGGAAAAGCACAAGTGGAAGCTGCCAATTTCTTGGAGGCAGATTGGTTTCTTGGTTCAGCAAGAAACAAAAGTCAATTTCCACATCAACTGCAGAAGCAGAGTATATTGCTGCAGGAAGCTGTTGTGCACAGATTCTTTGGATGAAGAATCAGTTACTGGATTATGGGTTAACATATTTCAAAATCCCTATTTACTGTGATAATCAAAGTGTTATTGCTATGACAGGTAATCCAGTTCAACACTCTATGACAAAGCACATCAGCATCAGGTACCACTTCATCAGGGAACATGTGGATGAAGGTACAGTGGAATTGCATTTTGTTCCCACAGATCAACAACTAGCAGATATCTTCACAAAACCACTGTGTGAAGCTACTTTTACAAGATTGGTAAATGAACTTGGAATGGTTTCAGGTTCTTTCTCTAAATCTGCTTAGTCTTGTTCTGTGTTATCAGACTTTATGCTCAGTATTTACAGAATTAATCTCATTGTGAATTCTGTGCTTAATTGATAAATGTTTTTAAGTACTGACTATTGTCTGATATATGTTTCTAAACTCTGATAAGTGATATGTCTGTTCAAGTAACTATTCAATCCTATGAGGATAACTGTGCTAGATACTTACCTAGTAGTCTTCAATAAACAAATGATTCCATGTAAGAAGTAATTATTTCTGTGGAAATCTTATGACACAAGCAAATTCTGATAATTGAGCTTAGTTGAGTTTACTTTGTTTATCTTATTACTAAGTCACAAATTAGAATAATGCTACTCATCTGTTAAGTTCTGATTCTAGTAAAACTGCTGAATGTACTAAGTGCTGATAAACCTCACTTATCAAAAAAAAAAGCAAAAAGATCAAAGAATAAAATCAGGTACTCCTTTGAGATCTAGAGTAAAAATGTGGAAGGGACGACCCAAGTGCATTGCTGGCATTAAGTAAATATGCATTAGAAAAGCAAAATATTTTCTTGGTGACTTTTCACACTCTATGATTACTGGAGAAATACTCTGATAATAGCATAAATTCTGATAAGCAGTCGTGACTCACTTACACTGAGAAGCCACTGTAAAATAGAATTTCAAAAGATGCATAAAATTAGCACAAAACAGTTGAGGTGGACTCAAGCATGAACTTATTCATCAGTAGGTTTCAGGACAATGACAGCTCTTTAGCAAAATTTTAGTTATGCCTTATTTCTAAGATGTACTGAAGTGAATCAGACTTTACTCTTTGTCTGTTATTTAGCTTAATGCACACACTAATCACTCCATCTGAATGATGAAAATTACTGTGGAGGTCTCTGTTATTCTAGATAAACAGTCATTGTGTCACTTTGCATAAATTCTGAGGACAAGCTTTGGTTGCATATTCTGATGATTAAGTTCTGAAGAGTATAACTCAGAACTTGTATGAGGACTTACTAAGATAGGCATTCCTTTTCAAGTTAAGAAATTATGTTCTGATGACTGTTAAGTTCTGATATAAGTCTAAGTTCTGATATTACAATCTAATGTTTTACTTGACTTATCTGTGAATGAAATTTGATAACAGTCTCAGTTAATATTTGAATATGTTGAAGTGGAAGATTAATAGTCACTATGATTAGGATTAATGGTATTCGTACTTGAACAGTCCACTGTTACTTGTTTCTTATGCGCTTTAAACCATGTTTCCTCTTTCCAATGAATGTTATTCTTTTTCAAAGTCTAGGGAGACGAGGTAGAATTAATTCTACCTGTCAGCATTAAAAACTTTTACGTCTCCTGGCATTCTCTTGCCTATATAAGCAGCCACTTCACATCAGCCTTCCCATCAAATTCTTTTTCACACACTTACCTTCATACTTTTTCTTTCAAAAACACAATGGTCAGATACAACATGTTTTTGAACTACCAAAACTTCAATATGGAGCTAAGCTGTGCCGACTGGCAGCAGGACTGGCATGTCACAGCCATTCCTAAGGAGATATGGGACTCTGTCCCACAGGAGGTACTGATCCACCTCCTGTTCTTCTATATGGATTACCATCGCCATTTGGAGCGATTGGAGGAGGAAAGACTGGAAGCTCTCCGCCAGCAAGAGCGAATCATCAGACTCGCCATTCTGTTTGTCGAGAGTAGGAAGAAGAAGAAATGATTTAATCTTGTCTTCTTCCTGTTTTTCTTCATCATTAGCTTTGTCAGGCTTCTTAGCTAGGACTAAGGCTGTTGATGTTAGGTTTCGTAGCTTAGGGAAATCTTGTATAAGTACTGATGTAATTTCAATTTCATAAATGTATTCTCTTGATATATTAATGAAATTTGTGTTTTCTTCAAGTTTCTGTCTCTAAGATATTTGGTAATGCATTGCTAAATCCTGATTGATATTCTGATGACCATATAAATTCTGTTTTAATTTAAGTTCTGATTTGTTTTATCAGCACTTACTCATCTCATTTATCTTGGTCATTTTCATGTGATTTATTTTCAGAATATTAATGATGCAGTGAAAAATAATTCAATTAGTGATAACGGTTTAAATTTTGAATTAAAACTGTTTCTCTTGATAAATGGAACGGTTTTTCCTTGAAACTAGGCAAATGGGTAAGTAATGATTCCTGTTTTCTCGAGCCCAGTAACTGTCCGTTATTACTGCATGTCTGACAGGTGTCCAACGGTAACATTTTTGTTCAGAGTATAAGTACAATAGAGAGAGGATTTCTTTAATCTTTTATTTCCTTCATATTTTTTTCTCTCTACTTACTCTCCTTCTTCTCACGTTGGTTTTTCATACAGACATTTTATCAAACACCTAACAGGCACTTTTGAATCTCAATTTTTCACATGGCACTTAAGGATTTAATCATTGATAGAGCTAAGTTTGTTCCAAACAACTATGCTGTAATTCTTGATCATGCTGAAGCTCCATCTGAATTGCATTGTGTGCAAGATCTTCTTGCACACAGTGAGATTGGGTACGCATTAACACAGCCTGAAATCTTTTCGAGTCAACAAGTTCTGACATTTTGGCGGACTGGGCACTTTGATGATGGTGGTAAACATGGCACTCCCAGTATTGTTTTTGAAGTGGGTGATTCATCTTATGTAGTCACTCCTGGTACAATACGCAAAGCTCTACATCTCCCAGAAAATTGTACTTTTTCAACTCCAGAGGAATCAGCACTTCAGGAGTTAATGGCTGATTTGGGATATGAAAAGAGTTTGGCAAAGCTTGGGTAGTTAAAAAGGGCTAATATCAGAAGAGAATGGAGTTTCTTCTTTGACTGCATCACCAAAGCTTTTAGGAACAAATGTTCGAATTTTGATGCTATCCCAATTCTGAGTCAGCACATAGGGTATGCTATTATTCATCAAACTCATTTTGATTTTGCAACTGGAATAATTGGTTTTATTGGGGATAGGAAGACAGAGGATAGAAATATTGTCTATTTTGCTAGATTCTGTCAACTTCTATATACTTTTTGTACTGATGAACCTCAATTAGTCAGTTCCTCAACCCCACCTTTTAGAGTTGTAAAACGATACTTTAATGATCTGGTAAATGCTGATACTAAGAAAACAGTGGTTAGACCATTACAGATTCCTCAGTCTGTAAAACAGATCCTAGTAAATGTTGATCCTGATACTTATAGATCTGTTTACTCTGATGTCCAACCAACCACAAACACCCAACAATCATCATCCTCAGCACCTACCACTCATTCTACTCAACCTACCCTCAGAACATATCTCAAATCCTATCTCTCCACTTCACAGACTGCTCAACCTTCATCTTCAGCACCTACTGTGAAGCCTTCATCTTCCAAGCCAAAGAGGACAAAGAATGTTCCTCAAACACCTCAAAAGAGAAGGAGGATTGCATTGAGAGATGAATCTGATTCTGAGGAACCGGTTCCTTCTAGAGAACCTGTTGTTTCTGAAGCTGAGAAATAGATTTCTCAGAAGGATTCTGAAATTGGGGGTTCTAGGCTTCTCAAGAGGCTTAGAAGAATGACAGTTCCTGAAACTCCCAAGGAATCCAAATCAACAAAGAAGTACAAGAAACAGAGGGCACAAAGGCCAGTTTCAGATGATGAAGAGGAAGCAGCTAAGGAAGGGGATCAGGAATCTCTGATCTCACAAGACAAGGAATTTGCTCCAGTCACTTCTTCTCCATCAACTCCATCTCAGGAAGCTGTATCTGACAAGGCTAACTCACCATCTGTGTCTCTTGTTGATCCAGGCACAAGTGCTGATATTGATGTTCAACACTTGGTTGTGTCTGAAGTATTTCTCTTAGAAGCTCCAACAGCACCAAATCCTTCACCAACACCTGTTACTGATGTTGTTCAAACTCCAGAATTATCTAACACCTTATCTGCATCTAGATACTGATGATCAGACTTTAGGTGAGCATCAGGATATGGCTGTTGATCAGAACTTAGTATCAGATCAGCAATTAGAGGATGCTGAAGCCTCCATTGCTACTCACACTGTTGTCTTATCAGCTGATACTGATTCTTTAAGTTCTGATGCTGCACATGCTGGAGATACTGGTGATGGCTGCTCCAACTGTAGATGCTGATGAAGCAGGTCCTTCAGGACTTACTCCTCAACAGACTCTTCCTAAGTCTGAACTGGTTAAGCAGTTTATTACCGGGGAAGCACCAGTACCTTGGAGTGAAACTCCTGCAGGTCGGGAGTGGACTAAGGAATGGAGCTCAGTTTCATGTGTTCCAACTGAAAAACATCTTGCTGAGCACTTGACTAAAGCTGATGCAATGTTAAATTCTGATGATTTTAAAACTCAGCTTAGGGTCACTGCATTGAGTAATAAACATTTACAAGGTCTTCATTCAACTACTCATGCAGAGCTACACAAGATTCAGGAGAACTTTATCAAACAGGAACAAGTTTGGAAAATTGATAAGAAAAAGTTCTTCCAACCTACCATTGACAGGATTGCTTATATTGAGAAGACTGAAGATCATCAACAAGCTCAGATTGATGAAATTCTGACAAATCAAGCTTCTCAGCAATCGTAACTTACTGAAATCCAATCCTTAGTGGAATTACTTATCTCTCTTCTACTACCTGTTGATGCCAAAAAGGGGGAGAAGGTAATTAAGCCCAAATGCAAAACTAACAAGACACTGCAAGGAAAGGGAAAGGATGATGGAAATGATGACCAATAATACTCTGGAATGGGTAGCGTTCATAGTCAAGGTAGAAGGTTTACATCAAGACAAGCTAGTCACAGGACAAGTTCTGATACTGGGAAAAGAATAAGTTCTGCTGCTGGTAAAAAGTTAAGTTCTGATGAACTTTTAGATCTTGATGAGGAAATGTCAAGACGGTTATTTCTTCAAGAAAATCCAGGAATGGACTTGTAAAGTTTAAAGGAAGAAGAAGCCAGACTTAAATCAGTGAAAGTCACATCTAAATCTGAAGCTTCTGGTAAAAAGTCACTTCCAAAACTCAAAGGCATTGTGATCAAAGAAAGGACACATACTGAAGCAACATTGGCTAGATCACAACCACAGATAGATCCAAGATCCAAGGGTAAGAAAAGGTTGGTGAACCTATCAAGGTTTATGTACCTCCTGAGGAAGAAGAAATTACTGATGAAAGGATGATCTTGCTCTGACTTCAAGAAAGTTCTTAAAATAACCTTTGACATGGCTCAAGTTGTTCAGAGTCAAGAAATTGTAAGTTCTGATATTCAAAAGAAGCAAGTAACCTCTGACATAGCTCAAGTAACTTGATATCAGAAAATAGACCAAAGACACTCCTACCCGGATTCACTAAAGCAAAACAGACTCAATCTTTGAAGACTACTGTAAGTGGTTTTAAAGCAAGAGTAGTTACTGGAAAGGAAGAGATAGATAAACTGGATTGGGAAG
>NW_027421858.1:0-41621 GCF_009905375.1 Apium graveolens | reverse complement strand
TAAAGTTAGTTATCGAATAAACCTTATTCGATTAATAGTTTGGAAAACTATAACCATATATATATAAATATATATATATATATCCGTATCCATATATACAAAATCTACTCGGGATCCTCGACTCCCGGTTTTAGAAAATATTTTCACCTATGGGTCCCTATACTAAGGGTATATGCAAGCTACCGCTATCCTCTAGCATAGGTATTATCAACTGAATCAACAGATATATATGGAAAGAATACGAAACAGGCATGCATATATACCAATCACATGCTACAATATATCGCAAGAATTTGCTAATAACAAATATGCATTTATCGCAAGATCATGCATATACACATATACATCACAACAACAGTATAACGGGTAGAAAACTTGCCTGAGCGACTGGGGGTTACGAATGGCTCGGGACGAGTCTGGTAACCTATAAGCAACAAGTAAGTTGGAATTAAACCAAAGTCACTTGTAAATCTATACTCTAACCAACTCAGACTCTAACGCTCGTTTTGCGCTTACTGATTCGCTTAAGTCACTCAGGTACCCTCGGCTCCACCATTTTTAATAATTTAACCTTTACGAGTTTTAAAGCGATTCCTTCGCGAGTGTCTTACCAACTTCCTAACACACTTACCATAAATGTTTCATACATTAATTAACTCTTATTGGTCTTTAACCTATGTTTCAAAGTAAGGCGAGGGGAAAAGTTTCGTTCGCGAAACGCCGTTACTTGAAACGGTCGTTTCTCCTAAACCGTGCATCGGAATCGAACGAACTACATATCAAAACGAAGCTCGTAACATGAGCTATCTAAACAATGCAGTGGTCATAATCTAGCAGGGGGTTCTCGGGTCCTAATGCTATGCACAAAAACAGTCCAAAGAAAATCGGACGTTACAACGACTATGTTTACGCGATTTCCAATATTTTAAACCATTCAAACCCATTCCAAATCAACCTCAAATCCAACATACAACCAACATCCATCCTCATCACATCATAACAACCCCAACCAATTCAATTTAATCATTCATACTTATGCCTAAGCTTAACTTTAATCATACTTAAGTTCTTTTAATCAAAACAACAACATTTACCATTCCATTTCAATACCAATTCAATCCCAAACTCTAAATCACCAACATAAGCTACCATATCACCCTACTAATCAAAATCATCTTATAATACATAGGAATCTAGGGTTTGGAGATGGTATACCTTCCTTGAAGTGGTGGGAGGAGCTAGGAAGCCTTAAGAAGCTTTGAGAAGTCTTAGGAATGCTTGGATCTTCAAGGAAAACAAGAAAAACTTCAAGTTAAAAACTTGAAAACACTATTCATTGTCTTCTTCTTTGATTAAATGAAGAAGATGAGAAGGAATTGATGGCTTAAACTCATGATATAGCCCTAACTAAGCATGAAGATGATTAGGGAATTAACTCACCAATTTAGGAGGCTTGGATCTTGAGTTTTGAATTCTTGCCCATTTGCAATAGTAAAAAGCCGAGAGCATGATGAACCATGCCTTGGTTTCTTTTTGATTTTGATGAAAATGATCTTGCTTGGCTTGGTTGGCTTGTTTTTGTGTTTGATTTAGTTAATTACCTTGTTGCCCTTGAATTTGTGTGGTTAAAAAGCCACCACACCTCCTTCCTTCCCATGTCATGCTTGTGTCACCTTGCACATGTCATAATGCTCCCACTTGTCCACACCTTGTGGTTTGATGATGTCACAATCCCTGGCTTCTTGTACAAGCTTGTCTCTTGGTCACTTATTTGTTTTACGGTTCGCTTATCTTTCGTTCTCGTTTATCGTTTGAGGGATCATACCCGGGATCTTATTACTTAGGTTCCCTTAACCTTTCTCAATATATTGTATTCCTTCTATGATCCTCTCTTATAATCCTTTAATTTAAATCCTTTTTATCCTGTTACCTTATACTCAATTCTCTCCGTATCTTGTGGATTTCCGGGAAAAATCAAAGTGTTCGGAATTGGATTCTGACGATCTTTACATACACTTATATACCACATAGAGTACTAATAATATCCCATAAGATCAATAACAGAACCCCTACATAGCGTGGCATGAAAAGTTTTCTCGTTCAGCAAAAACACTATTCATAAGGGTTTCAAAATTTCTCAAAAATTGGGGTTATTACAGTCTCCCCTCCTTAAAAGGATTCCGTCCCGGAATCAGATAGAAAACAAATGGGGATACTTTCTTAGCATTACACTTTTTAACTCTCGAGTCAATTTTCCCACATTGTGGTTCTACCACCAAACTCTGCCTAGTTTGATAATCCTTCTCCTAAGCACTTGTTCCTTTTCACTCTATAACCCTTCCTGGTTGCTCCATATAGGTTACGTCGGGTTGCATATCTATGCGCTCATATGCCTCTATTTATCTGGCATCTGAATTACACTTCCTTAACATTGATACGTGAAACACGTTACGACCTGCTACATATTCGGGGTTAGGGCTAGCTCATATGCTAACTTCCCAAACGTCTTAATATATCCAAGGGTCCAACAAATTGTAGACTTAGCTTTCCTTTCTTTCCGAACCTCATCAATCCTTTCCAAGGGATACCTATAACATTACTAGGTCCCCTATTTCATACTCTTTATCCTTTCGTGTCAAATCAACATACTTATCATGTCCATCTTGGGCTACTACCAGCCGTCCTCTGATTAGATCTATCATATCCTTGGTCCTTTGGACTACTGCGGGTCCGAGCATCTTGCGCTCTACAACTTCATCCTAACATAAGGGAGATCGACATTGTCTTCCCTCAAGGATCTCATAAGGCGACATCTCGATAATGACATATGATCTATTGTCGTAAGATAACTCAATCCGAATTAAGTGATCATTCCAAATTCTTTCAAGTCTATTGCACAGACTCTCATTATTGCTTTAGCATTAGAGCTTCTGCTTCTCAATACCCATTCTTTTCCAGTTCGTAATCGCTACTACCTTCCGTTCCTAATATTATACTGGTTATACTTTTGCTCGTTAGCGTTCTATAACCTTTTAATAACCACGTCAACCTTAGTATCACGAATGTGTTCCCATTCCGCATACTACCACCACTTTATTACTCCTTTTTCAGTTGTTTCTATTTTCCAAAATTTGATCAATCAAATAGAAGTAAAGGAATTTGTTGAGAGATCACTATGATCATGAACACTTGTTATATCGCATAGTTAGTACTAGAAGGTGGCCAGCCTTTAGTACTTGACAAGCAATTAAACAATAGCTGGTATCCTACTCGGCTTCTATCACACAGATAGATAGTCATTCGGCAATACCTCCCCTTCTGGAAGGGTTGTTCTTCTCAGCTTACATGAAATGAAAAGAAGAGAAAAGAACGAACTGAAGAGAATTGTATATATGAAAAAAATATACTGCCACAAAATATCTGGCTTGGAACCTACCTCTGAACTATAGAGGTTTGTCATAGGAGAACAAACATATACGTATTTATATCAGCATCAAGCATTATAGCCTCGTATTTCCCATGCCTAAATATTTTCGCTATCCCGTCCATCATTCTATGGACCCACACTCTTCCTCGAGCTTATACATAATCACCTTTGAAACTCCCTCGACATCGAAAATCGAATCTGGGATCTCATTCTATACATCATCGTTACTAGAATTCTATGCTTGCACCGCAACCTTCCTCATATAATAATACGACTCTCTATTGATAAGAAAGAATAATTATTCACCTAGGTAGATACTCTACTTAATTAGTCTATCAATGATAACTTATACACTACCACGACCCGATTAGTGGTACTCAATCTCAACACCCATTCCAATACAACTCTCATGGTTGTAATCAGCTCACTACTCGCAGAATCATTGCTGCCTTACTATGGTCCACCACTGACCCACTGTAGTCATTCATTTTCCCTGAAGTCTTAATAGCTAACCATACAGAGTCCATACATCTCGTATCAAATCCTTCTAAGGAGGTAACATAATCACCATTCCTGATTCATGAAGAACACTCCTAACTCTGACGTACTTTCATGACATGAAGCAGATAAAATTGCAGAAGAGTTTCAATCAAAGCAACGATAGCAGGTTAATACCATTTTTAATCATACGCCCTAAATAGAAGAATTAACTCAAGGGTTCATCTAGTCCTTTTTGAAATATGGTCCTGGCTTATCTCAAGATAGGACCTTCTAAGATAGATAGCCCGTTCATGGCGATTACACGAATTAAACCTTTACCAACTACTATTACGGTTGGGTATTGCACAGTCATCAGAAGGAATGTCAATCTTCCAAACCATAATTCAACCTTCACATTTTTAACCATCATCACTGTATTCTTTTGGCACACGCGCCTATAATTATCCACTTACCTTTAAAGTGTCGGCCACCTCTTTGGCCTTTCCTGATAGTAAAATTTCCTTACAGTCAATGTCATTTTAACCACCTCCAAATAAATTTTCTACCTTATTTCCGATCACTGCTTGAGTGAAGATGTTTTCCTTAAAATCAGATGGGAAAAAAATATCACTATTTTTCCATAAGTTATTGCCTCATTCTTTAGAGGCTAATCACTGTCAAGACTGACTCTCAATCATACTTAGAACATTTTTTTTATCTTAAGTCCTAATTGCCCTGAACAATTTCGACCATTACTGGTTCGATCCATACTTTCTCGTGGTTTAACACGTGCCCCACTTGGCATCATTATAATTACGTCATATTTCCTTTATCCACATTTCTATTCTTGCGAATTTTGAATATTACCTTTTTCCTTATAAAACCTCTAAGGTTATCCTTCAATCGTTCCTCCTGTATTCCCTAGATACAGGGCATATCACAATACCATTTACTAATAGTAGAACCATTGTCTATATACTTCTGCAAAATTTCTCCACTGATTCTTAAAGGTTGTTGTTACCTTAACCCTTTCCCAATCATACTGTCAAAACTCATACTGTCCCTATTAAGGGTGACATGCCAACCTTTATGCAGTCCCCTAGGATTCATTTTAAGTTACCAATGTTCTATCCTTAATTCCACCTTAAAAAGGGTACCTGCATCCTTCCACGAATAAATCAAGTCATATATCCTTGATAGATTATCATATTCATCATTCCCACCTCGATAGTCTATACCTAACTTCATAATAGCATCCTTATTCAAATTGAGGTCAATCCATATGGCCTCCAAAAGATAACAACGGTTATCCGCTTGTCTTGCCTAATTTGGTAACGATAACAAGGATGTTCTGGAAGATATTGGTCGTGTTCAACGTGAACTTCTTCTTAATAATTCCTTATTTACTTTTGTTGTTTATCTCAACAGTCACCTCAATGTTGGGATATCTTTCATACCTGGCGTCTCCCTTTCTGGGTATCAAGCCACCGGTCTTACATTTCACCTTCTTGAAGGTCACTTCCTTCATCCAATTTTTCCTAATTTCTTACTTCCTTATCCCCTTAGTCTATCCGCGTCTCATTATTTATCCTTCGAATTATCTCAAGGTTTCCTCGAATCCTCCCAACTTACAGGGGATAACTATATGTATCTCTTATGCCCTCAACCATCAATTTTAACTTATGGTGAATCACCCTCATCCTGACGAATGCATACTTTTCTATTTCTATTGCTACGAGACGTTAGGGTTTCCTCATACCCAACTCCCTTATCATACCTCAAACTCTATTGCCGTTATATTCCTTTCCACTTCAATTTCTTTTTTTTCTTTTTTTTTATTTTCCTTTCTCTTATCATTATTTCATGAACCAACACAACATAAGCATTGATTTCAACATCCCGCCATTCTGGATTCGTGCCCTTAGAACGAATCTTGACCACTTTTACAACTTAAATTCACAATTCATCATACTCGTCTGCCTTTGTTCTGGCTCTAAAGCTTTTACACTCTCTCCATAACCTTGGGAATTACTTTCCCGAAAACAATTGGCTGAACTTTAATCAGTTTATCATAACCTCTGGCTCCGTGCCTTTCTTGGTCTTTCACCAGCGGGTGGTCTCTCTCTTAGGAGGGTAAGTGACAAAAACAGTCTTTTGTGATTCGTCAATCATTTAGAATCTCAAATAATTCCTATATTTCCTTTAGCCAGGCTCTTGCCTCGGCTGGGTCAGCTTGTTCCATGGAACTCTGAGAGCTTAGCGACTTAAAGGTCCTGAAAGAATTTCTCACCGCACTGTCTCCTCAGGGTGGTGGTTGGGGATAATAGTCTAAGTTCTTTTTAGATAGGTCCATGAATTGCCGTATAGGAGTACCGTCTCGGGTCTCCTTTCCTTACTCGACTTTCTGTTTCCTTAGTATGAAGTGTTTCATCCTACTCCCCATAATTGGGGTCATCTTTTAATTTAAAATCCTTATTTTCCACTCCATTATGTCATGGGTTCCTTCTATCTTGATGGTGACCTCCCTGACTATCACATTCAGGGTTTACTCTAAATCTTATTCCTCAAACTATGGCTCTCATCTAAGTTCTCATCCTTACGCTCTTGAACTTTCGGAACCCAAATTCTATAGGAATACCTCATTATTCCCTTATCATCTTTCTCGATATTAATCTTTTATCTAATTGTTGGCTCCCTGCCTTCATTCATAACTTTTTCTGGCACAATATGATCTTTTCCAATAATTCGGGCTGTATTGCAATCTCAAACAGCTTTTCGGTACCGGCTCCGGTTACCTTCACTTCTATTTCCATTTTCTCAAAATCTCTTATAAACTCTCCAAAAGACATTATCATCTTGAGTCTCTCCTTTTTACTAAGGGCATCAGCCACCATATTGGCTTTCCCCGAATGATAAAGAATCTCCCAATCATTATTCTTGATTAGCTCTAACTACCTCCTCTGGCATATGTTGAGCTCTTTCTACGTGAAAATGTACTAGAGCACTTATGGCTTAGGTAATTCTCACACTTCTCTCCATACAAGTAGTGCCTCCAATCCTTAGGGTAAAACTATTGCCACGAGCCTAAGCTCATGAGTGGGGATATCGAATTTCATATTACCTTCATTGTCTTGACATGTACGCGATTACCTTACCGTGCTGCATAAGCACGCACCCTAAGCCCTTGTGCGAAGCGTCACTACACTTCACAAAATCTCCTTTTCCATCCGGCAATGCCAGCATAAGGGCCATCACCAACCTCTGCTTAGTTCTTGAAAGCTGTTCTCGCATTTCTCTGTCCATTCGAACTTCTCAATCTTACGAGTAAGCCGCGTTAAAGGGGCTACTATCTTTACAACTTGAACGAACCTCCGGTAGTGATCGGCCAATCCTACCTCTGGTAGTCGACCAAACCATGGTCATCAATTCATCAGTGGTCCTTTATCCAATCCTGTCAGGATCCTCCATGGGATCCTCCTCAACAACTATCCCTACTAGGACAACATCCTCAACCGCTAAATCCTCAATATCAACATCATCCGGTCCTGCATTAGGACACTCTATCGGATCCACAATCCGATCTCCAATTAGTAATAAAATATCATCGCGATGTTGCTCCTCAACCTCAGGGTTCGGAGTCCCGCTACCATATACGATAACGAACTACGCTCATATCACGATATTTATAAGGGTTCCCATAAGGGTTTTAACTGTCAGTACTACGTTAGGTAGCCCGACTATGAACTTGGAAAGAGTTCTTATTATCTTAGTGAACTTATTATCTTAACGTCCCATCATCTCTGAGGTTTATAACGCTTAGCTCTGATACCATTTCTGTAACACCCCCAGATCCGGGGTCGGGGATCCGGGTCGTCACGGTCTTTCTTTCCACAATATCACTTCACTTAATTAATAATAATAACCTTATGCTGTGACCCCACACTAACACACACCACAACCCGTTATAGTCTCAGAGATGAAATTTAAATAAGTACAAGTCTTTGAATCCACAATTTAAAAGTTATTACAACCCAAAATGATTTCTTGATAAATTTACAGTTAATTGCCATTATCTGCCACAAGGTATAATTATACATAATTGATTCTCAAAAGTAGATGGTCTGATCTACAATAGATCTACCTCTGCATCTATAGCAGCTACAACATCAACGGGAAGACGCGGGACGCTTCCCACGCGCTTGCGCTGGGTCTGCTGGAGTCTGGCCATCTTTCCTAACTGTTGTTGTGTGATGAAGAAATAAAGCAAGGGTGAGCAGCAAGCCCACCAAAATAATATGTATAATGATTTACAATATATGAGCCTACTCATAATACTCATGAAAGTCTTGGTCAAAAGAAATGAACCAAGTTTGATATCTTAATGCGATGAAGTCGCAAAATATTCAGTATATATACATATATACTTTTCAAAATATTGGAAGTCCTCTTCCATGCATAATATACACAAAGTCCCAGTGTATAACTGTATAAAAAAAATATCGTTGCAAGGTGATCTCATATATCTAACCTTGTCTCAACGTTTTTTTTCTGAAAATCTTTGTCATTCATAAGACAATTATTAATTAGATATAAGTTTAAAAGATGAGGTTACCAAATACCCCAATATACTTATATCTTTCCCAATACTACTTGAACTACCACCGTTCAAGTTATAATCAGTTTCAAAAGTTCATCACATAGATGAGACTACAAGACAAGATTTGAATAGATTCAATCTTTGAAATATTATTGAATGAAATAAAGTTACAAGATACTTTATTTAGTCCCGATATATATATATATATATCCACATATATATATATATATATCTCTTAAACATTTCCTGGAACCTCTGTTATGTAAAGTATGAACAGAGTTTGAAACATCCAATGAATTTTGGAAAGGAAAAGAATTTTGGCATAAACCAGATATCTTGCTGATCAGGCAAAGATACCAATAAGTAACCTTTTCTACTAGTAGATGGATGAATCCCCCACCGGTCATCACCCTGGCCACATAAGGACCTTGTGCTGGACCGCCACCCGGCCTCTTACGCGTTGATGGACTGCCACCCAGCCACTTACACTTTGATAGACCGTACCCCGGCCTGTCGCTTATGCCGACTCAATTAGATGGGCTTACTTCCCGAACATTGGGCAAGTAATCAATTCATTTACCAAAACTGCAACCTCGTTGCGAATATAAAATACACCACAGAGCCGGATTCCCCAGGTTTTGAGCGAGTATTTAAATCCCCTTAAAAAAGGAAGATCTTAAATATAAAAATGAGTTTTGGGATCCGCTCTGACTTTAAAAATCATTTTGAAGACTCGAAAACACTTTATAGAGTGTTTGAAGTAAAGCTGATTTAATGAAGTAAATCAGTCCCCAGAATATTTAGAAAATGACTGAATATTATTATTTAAATAATATTCCCATAAAGAATAATCTTTATAAAAATAATTGAAGTAGAAATATTAAACTTATACTTGAAACGAGTATTAAATAACCAAAGATATACTTATATGAAAGTATTATCTTTATTTGAATAATAAAAAATAAGTTTGATTATTAACACCTTATTCTTTAATAAAATAAAGAATATATTTCAGTAATAAGCGGAGTCATAATACCTCGAATGAATATTATAAATAATATTCATTAAATAAAATAAAGGAGTCATACATCCTCAAATGAATATTCAAATAATATCCAATTAATAAAATAAAAGGAGTCATAAGCCCTCGAATGAATATTCAAGATAATATTCATTAATAAAATAAAGTTAAAGTTATCGAATAAACCTTATTCGATTAATAGTTTGGAAAACTATAACCATATATATATAAATATATATATATATATATCCGTATCCATATATACAAAATCTACTCGGGATCCTCGACTCCCGGTTTTAGAAAATATTTTCACCTATGGGTCCCTATACTAAGGGTATATGCAAGCTACCGCTATCCTCTAGCATAGGTATTATCAACTGAATCAACAGATATATATGGAAAGAATACGAAACAGGCATGCATATATACCATATCACATGCTACAATATATCGCAAGAATTTGCTAATAACAAATATGCATTTATCGCAAGATCATGCATATACACATATACATCACAACAACAGTATAACGGGTAGAAAACTTGCCTGAGCGACTGGGGGTTACGAATGGCTCGGGACGAGTCTGGTAACCTATAAGCAACAAGTAAGTTGGAATTAAACCAAAGTCACTTGTAAATCTATACTCTAACCAACTCAGACTCTAACGCTCGTTTTGCGCTTACTGATTCGCTTAAGTCACTCAGGTACCCTCGGCTCCACTATTTTTAATAATTTAACCTTTACGAGTTTTAAAGCGATTCCTTCGCGAGTGTCTTACCAACTTCCTAACACACTTACCATAAATGTTTCATACATTAATTAACTCTTATTGGTCTTTAACCTATGTTTCAAAGTAAGGCGAGGGGAAAAGTTTCGTTCGCGAAACGCCGTTACTTGAAACGGTCGTTTCTCCTAAACCGTGCATCGGAATCGAACGAACTACATATCAAAACGAAGCTCGTAACATGAGCTATCTAAAAAATGCAGTGGTAATAATCTAGCAGGGGGTTCTCGGGTCCTAATGCTATGCACAAAAACAGTCCAAAGAAAATCGGACGTTACAACGACTATGTTTACGCGATTTCCAATATTTTAAACCATTCAAACCCATTCCAAATCAACCTCAAATCCAACATACAACCAACATCCATCCTCATCACATCATAACAACCCCAACCAATTCAATTTAATCATTCATACTTATGCCTAAGCTTAACTTTAATCATACTTAAGTTCTTTTAATCAAAACAACAACATTTACCATTCCATTTCAATACCAATTCAATCCCAAACTCTAAATCACCAACATTAAGCTACCATATCACCCTACTAATCAAAATCATCTTATAATACATAGGAATCTAGGGTTTGGAGATGGTATACCTTCCTTGAAGTGGTGGGAGGAGCTAGGAAGCCTTAAGAAGCTTTGAGAAGTCTTAGGAATGCTTGGATCTTCAAGGAAAACAAGAAAAACTTCAAGTTAAAAACTTGAAAACACTATTCATTGTCTTCTTCTTTGATTAAATGAAGAAGATTGAGAAGAAATTGATGGCTTAAACTCATGATATAGCTCTAACTAAGCATGAAGATGATTAGGGAATTAACTCACCAATTTAAGAGGCTTGGATCTTGAGTTTTTGAATTCTTGCCCATTTGCAATAGTAAAAAGCCGAGAGCATGATGAACCATGCCTTGGTTTCTTTTTGATTTTGATGAAAATGATCTTGCTTGGCTTGGTTGGCTTGTTTTTGTGTTTGATTTAGTTAATTACCTTGTTGCCCTTGAATTTGTGTGGTTAAAAAGCCACCACACCTCCTTCCTTCCCATGTCATGCTTGTGTCACCTTGCACATGTCATAATGCTCCCACTTGTCCACACCTTGTGGTTTGATGATGTCACAATCCCTGGCTTCTTGTACAAGCTTGTCTCTTGGTCACTTATTTGTTTTACGGTTCGCTTATCTTTCGTTCTCGTTTATCGTTTGAGGGATCATACCCGGGATCTTATTACTTAGGTTCCCTTAACCTTTCTCAATATATTGTATTCCTTCTATGATCCTCTCTTATAATCCTTTAATTTAAATCCTTTTTATCCTGTTACCTTATACTCAATTCTCTCCGTATCTTGTGGATTTCCGGGAAAAATCAAAGTGTTCGGAATTGGATTCTGACGATCTTTACATACACTTATATACCACATAGAGTACTAATAATATCCCATAAGATCAATAACAGAACCCCTACATAGCGTGGCATGAAAAGTTTTCTCGTTCAGCAAAAACACTATTCATAAGGGTTTCAAAATTTCTCAAAAATTGGGGTTATTACAGAACTGGTTTTGAAGCTGTTGGATACACAGATGCAGATTTTACTGGATGCAGGGTTGATAGAAAGAGTACTAGTGGAAGCTATCAGTTTCTTGGACAAAGACTTGTATGTTGGCATAGCAAGAAACAACAATCTGTGTCAACTTCCACAGCTGAGGCTGAATACATAACTACGGGAAGTTGTTGTGCTCAAGTGCTTTGGATTAGAAATCAGCTAATGGATTATGGCATAGTGTTACACAAAATCCCAATTATGTGTGACAATACTAGTGCTATATCTATTGTGGCTAATCCAGTTAATCACTCTAGGACAAAGCACATTGATGTAAGGTACCATTTTATTAGAGAACATGCTACAAATGGTACCATTGAGCTTATTTTTATTCCAACATAAAAACAATTAGCTGACATTTTTACTAAACCTTTGGATGAAGCAACTTTCACCAGACTTGTAGGTGAAATTGGGATGTTAAATTCTTCATCCTAAGGCAAGAACTCAGCTAATGTGTTGCAGCAGATTAATTTCTAGTAAATCAAAATTAATTTGATTTAATTAGGAATTAATTGAAATATTAATTATAAATATTTCAGAAATCTATGCATATTTATTTTTCAAATTTTAAAATTCAGCTTGGAATTTTTCAAATTCTAAGTAAACTGTCTAGATGTTGATTTACATTTTCAGTATGTAAAATAAACACAAGACATAATCAAAGTAATCAAGAGTATATAGAGAACTGAGTTCTCGATAAGTCTAACTGACTTATCGATAAGTCATTTTAAGACTTCTCGAGTGAGTTTATGATTTATCGATAAGTCATTGTAGAGTTCTCTACAAGTGTTAATTCACTGAGTTCTACAAGTTTAATTTTAGACTTATAAATAACTCAGAACTGAAATAATTTAATCCAATAAATTATTTTAGAAAAATACTTTTGCTAAAATTATTATGATTTTATTTTGATTTATTCTAATAAAAATTGGAATCAATTCAGTTCATTTTGGACAAACTGGGTATTATTTGACATCTCGATAATCTTATTTTTAGTTCTCTACCAGGATAAAATGACTTATCAATATGTTTTTCACTTTTCAAAATGACTTCTCGATAGACAAACTCGAAACGTCTATTCCTGAGTTCTCGACAAGTCACTTACTTTTACTATAAATTCCCAGACATCTCGATACATATATACTTACGCCTTCGAGAACTCTATGTGACCTAGATTTTTCAATTCCAAATCAATTTCTCTCTTATTTCAAACTCTTTTTCACTAATTTTTCTTACCCATTCACTCTTACTCAACAATAATGGCACTCAACAATGTTAGAGCTGTTATCCCAGAGAAAGGAACCAACTACATCGCTTTCACTGATGCTAACCCAGCCCCTGACAGTTTCAAGGAGTTTGTGAAATTTTTGTCTGAATCTTATCTTGCAGATGCTTTAATAGCTAACCCAGTCCTATACTTGGATGTTCTGCATGAATTCTGGACAACAGCAGTGGTGAGAACTGTTATGCATGACAACTCTGTGTCCTTGGTGGTAACTTGCTCAATTGGAGGCCAACAAATAGAGTTCAATGAGCAAGATGTGAATGTAGCTTTGGGTCTTCCTACTGCAAATCTAGTGGAGATGTTAACACAGGATGAGCTAGCTGAATTCATAGATTTCATCAACTATGGTGGAAGAATCAACCTGTCAAGCATGAACAGAACAAACCTAAGGAAGGAATGGTCCTTTGTGTTTGATTTTATAGTAAGGGCCTTCACATTCAAAAGCTGGCGTTCTCAAGAGCCCACAAACCTATAGGATATGACAACATCTCAAGTGTGGTGCAAAAGTTGGCGTTCTCAAGAGCCCACAACAGACACTTTGAATGTTGGTCTATTGATACTGGAAGAACTTGCAACCAGGCTAACTATGCCCCAATCTGCTAGAGGTAAGGAAATCTTCTTTCCTATATTTATCATTTCTACTTTAAATCATAAAGTAACATACATACATTTATTGAATGGTATACACAACACTAAAATAGGCAGTTGTAAGCAAGTGTCCAAAATTATATTTGGTTCACTTACTACAAAAAATAAGGTAAATGTGAGTCTGAAAATCACTCCATTCATGATGGAGGGGTTTAAGACTTCCTCTTATCATATGCCTGACATGAGATCAAATGCTTAATCTAGTACAGCTATTGTACCTAAACCTGTAGAAGCTAAAATGCAGGCAAACCAACAGGGGCCTTCCCAAGATGAGACCACTTCTTCAAAATGAATAGTAGCTAGGAAATCAACCACTTCATCCTCTCAAAAGGATGAAGTGAGTAAAAAGAAGATAAAGGAGATAATCCTTACTATAATGAATGGAAGTGGTGAGGAACAAACACTAACTGAG
This sequence comes from Apium graveolens, assembly GCF_009905375.1. NCBI lineage: Eukaryota > Viridiplantae > Streptophyta > Magnoliopsida > Apiales > Apiaceae > Apium > Apium graveolens. Next base: position 27,373 of record NW_027421858.1, on the reverse strand, counting down.
TCACCTTTGGTCAGAAAAATAAAGAAAGCTAAGAAAACTGAGTTGACCACTCAAACCACCTCTATATCCTCCCACAAGGATGCAGTTGTACAAATGGGGCCAAAACAGATTCTAGAGACATCCTCTCAACAGGGTGTTTCTACTGAAAAGAGCATTCTCCCCAATGCATCTTGTAATAAGTCTACACCTGCACTAGATCAAGTTCTAGTGTATGAAAGAAAAAATAAGGATGGCACACACAATGAGAGAACATCTCTTGAAGTTCCCTCATTCACTCAGGGGGAGCTTCCAACACTCACTCATGATTAAACTCTACTTATCTCTCAAATTTCTTCTTCTCATAATGTACTTGAATCTAATTCTCAAGTACAACCCATTCAAGTGACTTGGTTCAAGAAACCTTGCTCACCACCGAGACACCTCATTTAGATGGTGAGAGGCTACTAGCTGGGGTAGACCTTGATGACACCATTAAAACCATGGGGGTTCTTCAGTTTTTACTGAAGACCCCATGGAGGTCACTAATTCACCTTCATGTACAAATCAGTCTTCTAAGACTGTAAGGTTTGAGGGTAGTACTCCTGAGAGGGAGCTATCTAAATCCTCTCCAATTCAATTGGAGGTTCCTGTTCTAGGAACAACTTCCCTCAAAACCCTAGCAGAAATTGCATTAAAAATTGATTCTAGGACTACAATTGTCAATGATCCTGTCATAGAGGAGGCAAGTATAGCACATTTAAGTGACAGTGTGGTGCAAGACACACAAGGGTTTGAGGCTGTTGCAAATGACAGTAGAATATTCAAATCCCCTCCAATTCAAATGGAGGTTCCCACAACTGGTGAGGAACAACACCTTGTCACAACCACAGTGCAAACTGTAAGTTCAACTGTGACTCTTGTCACAAGTATTCCTATCTCCTCACAAATCCAAACAACTGAACCCTCAACTTCTCAACCAATTCATCTAGTCTCCAACTGGCTACAAGGAGTAGCACCTCAATCAACTCTTGAAGATTTCAGGGTTGATAATGTGACAACCAGTAAATATTTGATCTATTTTATAAGTACGATATATTTCCATAAATATTCCGTGTTATAAGGCCGATTATGCAGATTCGTTATATATTGTGTATAATTTTGTCATATGGCATTGCAAGTGTTGCTGGAATATTTTTAAGCGTGTAACTCTCGTACACGAGTAAGGTTTTCGCTACGCGATTAATTAAGTAGCGGGATTTGATAATATACGAATGGTTGCGACTACGCGATTAAGTAATAATTGAGATTCTCGTGATTTAGTGATATTTGAATAAGTTACGATTAGGCGATAAATTTTATTTTAATATTGTGGAATATAGTCAATTTACTTACAATTTCTTGTGGGATTTATAATGTGTTAATTATATTTTTCATGACTTACTTATTAGTGTGATAATGTTAGAAAATTCTTTTAATATAAATTTTTGTCTGAAATTTTTTGAAAACAATTTTATTAAACTTCTAAAATCTCATAGTATTCATGGTATTAATTTGGTGATTTATGGATTTATATTTTAATTACTAAAACTCATTCTTTTAATTATAGTTTTAATAGTTATTGAATTACAAGTGTACCCTTGCATGCAAATTCCACCCAAATAGAGATCAAGGGTAAGACCGACCTTTCATCCTCCACTAACTCCATTTGACCAACTAAATGACCCATAAAATCTTGCATGAAAAATCTTACTATTAATGGGTGAAGGATAGAATGGTAAAAACAAGCTTCACTACCACTTGGATGAGACCAAAACTAACTAAAACACTCAACCTCACATCATTTTCTTCACCAACACATCACTCCACTCTTTCCTCTCCGTACTCCCTCTCGGTCATGCATAAACCCTCCCCACCCCTCTCATTTTCTTCCTCATTTCTTCATTTTCTTACACCTTTCAACTCCTCTAAGCAAGGGTCAACTACACTTGGTTCTATATCATCATTTGAGGTTAGTTTCTTAGTTGCATGTAGTTAAATTCAAGGGTTTAACTTTGATTCTTGTGAATCTAGAGTTGAACTTAATGTGGCTCATAAAACTTGAGTAAGAGATGGTCTTGATGAGGTGTTTTGCTTCTATTTTCAAGCCATGATCTTGGCCTCAAGTATTCGACAATGACTTCCAAGGAGCCGAATGGATTTTGTGGTTTGTGTGTTAGTTTTATTTATTTTCAAAAAGAAAGAGACTTTGCATGTGGCTTTTAAAAACTTATGATCTTTTAAAATGTACTTTTCAAATTTTCCATCCTTGCAAGCCATGATTTTTACAATAAAAGTTGAAGTTAATACTTGCATGTCGTTGTATAAGTGATATTTCGGACATATGTGCTATGTGACTTAAATTTGAGTTTTTGTGCAATGCATGCCATGGTTTTTACTCTGAAATTCTAATATGCTATGTTCCTTGATAAGTTATAATAAAATCTAGTAGCCATCAAGTTGATACCATGTATTTTTGGTTCGGATTTTTGCTTAAAATCGCATATGTAATAATCTGTCATGTTATGCTCTCTACTTTTGCCTTGGTAAATGATAGTCAATAGGGTTGTGTATATTGTAGGTTAGATTTGTTGGCTTGATTGTTGGTTTTGGTGTTGAGTTGGGAGTTAAGGTGGAAGGAGGTATACTAGGCACTAAGTAGCAGATTTTTCCACCATAAGTATAGGCTATTTTAGGTGAGCTTTCATGAGGCCTTGCTAGGCCTGAGTTTACTGTAGTTATTACTTGAGTTGTACTTGAGTCCAGTAGCCTTGATTCAGTGAAAAACTTGCATTTAGGTAGGTTCACACCCTCATAACTGAGAACAACTCAGAACAGGGCTGGGCTGCGTAAACATGAATTTTGGTCGATTATAACCATGTCATAGGCTAGGCCGTCATGGGGTCTTGTCTTAAATAAGTGTAATGCATCCTTAGGAAGTTTAAAAAACCATTAGAGTTGAAAATTGAGTGAGAAAAGTGAGTTTTAAATAAGTAAAAACAGAGCAGAGGAAAATCGAAGGGGGCTGGGCAGTGTCAACTTTGAGCAGAGGCCTAGAGAAGCCTAGGTGAGGCCTTGGCTTGAAACTAAGTCTGAGAGTCAGGTCTAGGTCTTAAGAATCCATGGGAGGTTTTTTTTTTAGAAGTCCCAATTTAGAAATTAAGATTCCTGCCAAAGAACACGGGTAGTGCAAACTGGTGCTAGCAGGGAACTTCAGTGTAAGTATTAATTTTTGTAAGCCTATAGGTTTGAGGCCTCTGAGTCTTACCAACTTTAGAAGTTATTTTATAGTCTTAAAAACCTTTAAGAAATGATTTGGAGTGAAGTCCCAACGTGGAGACATCCCATTTTCACCAAGGCACCCGAGAGCACCCATAGTGTGGCATTAGGAAGCTTTAGTCGTATTGGGAATTAGTGGTGAAGAGTCTGAGTGTTGCACAATATCTTTAGGTTTAAGTTAAGCTCATATTAGATATATGGGAGCATTAATAATAATTCTTATGTGTTACGTGCTTATGTGTTTAGGTATTTAGGTGATATTATAGTATAAATAACTAAGTAGCATATGTCATGCCATAATGTGATTATGTGACTATGTGGATTACTTGAATTACATATGATTAAGTTATGTGTATTCTTATAATTATAAGTTCTTGTGTAATAGTAGTTATGATAAGGGTAAAAGTTAGTCCTGGGAGCTTATAGGCTTATAAGGCGATAAAGGGTGGATAATAATTAGTTTAATAAATGTGTAGGTTCTGAAGCGAAGGGGAAGACTCGTGCCATCAAGATCGAATAATCTTAGAACTTTGAAAGGCAAGTTACTACCTCCTTATGATTATAATTGTTGCAAGTCTACATACTTTTTCGTGAATGCCTAGTTGTAATAATCACCATGTCATTAATTAGTTCAAATACTTCCGTTAATAACTCTTAACCTTTTTAGTACCTTACCTTCAAAATATTCCTTATCCATTAGACCGTAAATACTAAACTCTCTACCAAATTCCCTAATGCGAACCTCATAACACAATCATATTCATGAATATCAAAGTACCAACCTCGATACCATGTAGAGTTGACTTGTATTTTATTCGACCTTGGAAGTCATCCTATAGGGATTTCTAATATGCGTTTGACATCTCATTAGTGAACTTTAATTCTCTTGTTTTAATTCAGTCAAAGTGATACCAAATCTTTCCCCAACATCCATGTTATAAATCATTAAAAATAAAATAAATGTTTTTTTATCTTAGTGGATTGGACCTAGACGCAAGTCCTTTTCACGTTATTGATAGGCTCACATAGAGCCTAGGGATCCCATTATATTTGAGAACCCAGCACGGTTCGGGATTACTTCGCAGCTGATCACAGGCTCTAATCTGTAGCGTCCTAAAATGAATTTTGATGATTTGATATTTAAATGATTATAACATGTTGCACCGATGCCATGATACCATATGCCATGTTTCGAATTCTATGATTCTACCATGTCTTTATATTATAACTTCATTTTTCTTATTGTCATTTTTACAAGTATCTATAACCTCTTGATTCATGAACTCGTGATTTTGAGATAATGCCTTGTATAGTAGAATTGATAGTACTTGCTGAGCATTTTAGCTCATTTTCTTGTATTTAACCCTGTTTTACAACTAGAAATCATGGTTCATACCAAGAAGACCGCCCGTAAGTCCACCGGTAGGCAGGGTGAAGACCATTGGAGGGCGCAGGTAGAATATATATAGACTAGGAGAAATCCGCCAGTATGCAATTGTGGTATTAGTTAGAAGGGCTCTTCCAAACTCTGAAATTGTGAAGATCTTGGGATTGTTATTATTTTTGGTTGGGTTTGTATTCGTATTATTATCATCTTTTGAACTTATAAGTTTATAATATAATTATGGTTCATTTTTGTTCCGTGTGTGTATATTATTGGTTTGGGGTGTGACAGAGTTGGTATCAGAGCCTAGATTTAGAGTCCCTGGATGGCCCAATTAGGTCTATAGGAAGTATGAGTATATAGTATAATATCGGGAGTACTAATGCGCGATATTCGAGTAAAGCGTTTCTAACCTTCGTATATATATATATTACTTGGCAGCAACGTGCGCACTCATCATCTTCGGCCCCGCAGAGTGACATAATTGCTTTCTCTGTCTATGCTGACTTAAGGCTGCATCATGACACTCTCCAAGGAAAGTATGTCAGGCTGATGGAACGTCTTGAAGAGGCATATGAAAGTAAGCAAGTGATGGTAACGGACCTAAGGCGAAAACCATTTCAAGGCTCGAGTCACTGATCCAAGTGGCCACATCAAGCTTGGAGGAGATGCCCGTACATCGCGACCGGACCAGTCAGATTACTGTGCAGATGATAGTGGATGAGCTTGGTAGCGTGGTCAAGATGCTACATGAGGACACTACTCTCAACACCGTAAGGACCCGTGAGGAAGAGTCTGAAGAGGAGGCTTAGGACGAGTTCTAGGGGACTTGACCTTTAGTTGGTTGAATTAGGCTGCTCCTTTATTATCATGTCCTTTGTTTCCGTTTCTAGACTCTCGTACTGTTTTAATTCGGATCTGTATTCGTATTTGTACCTTGTGATTCGTACCTTTCGACTTGAACCATGTTAAATTCAGTTATGCACTTTCCTTGATTCCTATATTTGCTCTTTTAAATTTCTTGCTTATCACCATACATCACCTTTATTGTTATATTAAAAACTGTATACCATGATGAATGCAAATAATACCCTAGTTTTTGCATCACTTAAACTATATAACTCTTATTTCAGAAAATGGCACCTAGGAGAGCCCGAGGAAGACCTGCAAATAACGAAGAAAATGAAGGAGAAAACCAAAACCCTGATATAGCACAACTTATGGAATTGGTACGCCAACAAACTGCAACTATAGCCCAATAGCAACAACTTCTTCAACAAATGCATCCACCTCAACCACCCCCAGTAAACGTCACTACTTTCAAAACATTCCAATCCGTAAAACCCCCAAAATTTAGAGGAACACAAGACCCAGTAGAAGCTCATGCTTGGCTTAAGGAAATGGAAAAGGCCTTTTCCTTAACAAATGTTGGAGATAATCAGAAAGTGGAGTATACAATTTATTCTTAAAGGCGAATCAAACTATTGGTGGCAGTCAACAAAAGCTTTAGAAGCTGCTGAAGTTATTACTTGGGATAGGTTTAAGAGAATGTTTTTGGATAAGTATTTTCCTCGCTATATGCAAACACAAATGGAGATGAAATTCTTTGGGTTGAAGCAAGACAATATGACAGTTGGAGAATACGAGAAGAAGTTTACAGAACTTCCTAGATTTATGGGAGAGTATGTTGATTCTGAAGAGAAAAGGGCAAAAAGGTTCCAACAGGGATTGAAGCCTTGGTTAAGGAGTCGTGTGGGAGCTTTTGAGTTGACTACCTATGCTGAAGTAGTTCAGAAGGCAATGGTAATTGAAGGCGAGAGTGAGCAAAATTAAAAGGAGAAAGGCAACAAGAAAAGAAGATTTGAAACGGGAGAAGAAGGCTCAAGTTACAAGGGCCAGAATCTGAGAACTAATCAAAGGCTTAAACCTCAGAATGGACCCGGGAACTTCGAGAAGAAAGAATTTGGGAATAAATCACACGAAACAAGATCTCAATCAACTAGTGGACAGAAACCCCCGCAAGGATCAGTTCCGGAATGTAAGATTTGTAATAGGCGACATACGGGAATCTGCAATAAGGCGAATGTAGTTTGTTTCAAGTGTCATACGAAGGGCCATTATGCTCATGAATGTAAGAATCAGAAGGCCAACATCACGTGTCATAAGTTTGGGAAAGCAGGACATGTGTCACGAGAGTGCAAAGGAGTGGGTAATAATTAATTGTTGCAAATGACTACAGTACCCTACCCTGTGAATCAATCAACTCTTGTGCCAACCCCATCATTCCCAATGTCTTTCAATCAACCTCAGATAGCATCATCTTCAAATCACCCAGCTTTGACTTATCCAGCTCAAGCAAGAACTTTCAACATGAACGTGAAGGATGCAATTCAAAGTTCCGATGTGGTGTCAGGTACGCTTTTTGTGAATGCTGCTAGTGCTAAAGTACTGATTGATTCAGGAGCCACCAGATCATTTATTTCAAAATCTTTTGTTGATAAGTTGAATTGTGGAACCCAATTGATGCATGAACCCTTATCCATTATCTTAGCTAATCAAGATAGAGTATCTGTAAATCATATTTTCCCTTATTGTGCATTAGAGATAGCCGGGCACGTTTATCCTGTGAACCTTATTCCTTTCCAATTAGGCGAATTTGACGTGATCTTAGGGATTGATTGGCTGACAAGTTTCAGTACTCAAATAGACTATAAGGATAAAAGGGTATTATTAAGTACACCTTAAGGTAAGAAAGTAACATTCAAGGGCGAAAAGCAAACTCAGATATTTCTCACCTCGATGCAAGCAAAGAAGTTGATTCGGAAAGGATGCGAGGCATATTTGGCATATGTAGTTGATAAGAGTAGAGAATTTTCTAATCCGGAAGACATTCCAGTAGTAAGAGATTTTCTAGATGTTTTTCCTGAAGAGCTTCCTGGCTTACTTCCGGGCCGACAAGTTGAGTTTACAATAAATCTTGCCAAACCTATTTCGAAAGCTCCATATAGGATGGCACCAACGGAGATGAAGGAATTAGAAAAGCAAATACAAGAACTACTAGATAAGGGATTTATAAGACCAAGTGTTTCACCATGGGGCACGCCATTTTTGTTTGTGAAGAAGGATGGAAGTATGAGACTTTGTATAGATTATTGAGAATTGAACAAGTTAACGATTAAGAATGGATACCCTTTGCCTAGGATTAATGATCTGTTTGACCAACTCAAAGGAGCTGCTTATTTTTTAAAGATTGATCTGCGATCGGGATACCACCAATTGAAGATTAAGTCTGAAGACATACTGAAAACAGCTTTTCGAACAAGATATGGACATTACGAATTTCTCGTTATGGCTTTTGGGTTGACGAATGCACTGGCTGCTTTTATGGATTTAATGAATAGTTTATTCAAGGAGTACTTAGACAAGTTTGTCATAGTTTTCATCGATGATATTTTAGTATATTCAAAGATAAAAGCTGATCACGCAGAGCATCTAAGAATAGTTTTGGAAGTATTATGAAAGGAGAGATTGTATGCCAAGTTCTCGAAATGTGAGTTTTGGTTAACTGAAGTAAGATTTCTAGGACATATTGTTGGAAGTGAGGGAATTAGGGTAGATCCTGAAAAGGTTGAGGCGGTAATAAATTGGGAGTCACCGAAGACGCCAACAAAAGTGAGAAGTTTTATGGGACTAGGGGGATACTACAGAAGATTTGTAAAGGATTTTTCAAAGATTTCCGTACCACTAACCAAATTGACAAGGAAGAATGAAAAGTTTGAATGGACGGAGAAGTGTGAAAATAGTTTTCAAGAATTAAAGCAAAAATTGGTAACTGCTCCAGTTTTAGCATTACCAGATGATAAGGGAAATTTTGTGATATAGAGTGATGCCTCTTATAAAGGACTTGGATGCGTATTGATGCAACACGGAAAAGTGATAGCGTATGCTTCGAGACAACTTAAACCACATGAACAAAAGTACCCGACTCATGACTTAGAATTAGCTGCGATAGTGTTTACTTTGAAATTATGGAGATACTACTTATATGTGGAAAAGTGTGAGATATACAAGGATCACAAGAGTCTCAAGTACCTCTTTACTCAGAAGGAGCTAAATATGAGACAGCGTCGATGGTTATAAATGATCAAAGACTACGATTGTTCGATACAACATAATCCGGGAAATGCCAACGTGGTAGCAGACACTTTGAGTAGGAAAGAAAAAGATAAGTATGATAACAATGCCGAAGGAATTATCTGATGAAGTTATAAAATTGCAATTAGAACTTTGTGATCATGGAGGAGCGGAAGAAATGTGTTATGCCGTTACTTTTCAACCAACACTACTAGAGAGGATAAAGAAATGCCAAGATGAAGTAATGACTCAAGAGAATAATCAGATGACAGGAGAAGAGATATGTACACAAAAAGACGAACAAGGTGTGTTGAGATTTTCGATAAGAATTTGGATTCCAAATGTGGCTAAATTTAAGAAGGATATTTTGCTAGAAGCACACAACTCAAGATTTTCGATTCACCCAGGAAGTACCAAAATGTACCATGATTTGAAGAAGAGTTTCTGGTGGCCGAACATGAAAAGAGATATTATAGAATGGGTTTCAAAATGCGACACATGCCAAAGAGTGAAAGCAAAACATCAGAAACCAAGTGGTTTGATTCAACCATTGAAGATTCCAGAATGGAAGTGGGAAAATATTGCCATAGATTTTGTAGTGGGTTTACCGCGAACACATTCTGGACACGACGCAATTTGGGTGATAGTTGACCGCCTTACAAAGTCGGCACATTTTCTTCCAATCAATGAGAAGTCTTCGTTAGACACACCAGTTCATATGTACGTACGCGAAATCGTGTTACGTCTTGGTGTACCTATATCGATAGTTTCGGATCGAGACCCGCGATTCAATTCGAGATTCTGGAGGCAATTTGAAGAAAATCTTGGAACGAAATTAAACATGAGTATGGCATACCATCCACAAACCGATGACCATAGCGAACGAACAATCTAAACTATTGAAGATATGTTGCGAAGTTGTACAATTGATTTTTCGGGAAGTTGGGACGATCATCTACCACTCGTAGAATTCTCATATAATAATAGCTACCATTCAAGTATTGGAATGCCACCATACGAAGCTTTATATGGGCAAAAGTGTAGAACACGGATGAGTTGGGATGAAGTTGGGGAAGGAAAGAGTTTTTGGACCTGAATTGATTCAGCAAATGAAGGACACCATCAATGTGGTCAAGAAGAGACTCATTTCTGCTCGGGAGAGACAAAGGAAGTACGTGGACTCGCCCGAAAGGATGTGAAATTCGAAATTGGGGTAGCTGTATTGCTAAAAGTATCACCATGGAAGGGATTGACCTGATTCAGTAAGAAAGGGAAATTAGCTCCAAGATATATTGGACCTTTTGAAATCTTGAACCAAGTAGGGAAAGTTGCTTATGAGCTAGCCTTGCCACCACAATATCGGCACGTGCATAATGTATTTCATGTCTCATTACTAAAGAAGTATAATCCGGATGCCAATCATGTGATAGAGATTGAGCCAGTGGAAATTCAAGTTGATTTATCATATGAAGAGCAACCTGTACAGGTACTGGATCCACAAGAGAGAATTCTTAGAAATAAAGCAGTAAGTTTGGTGATAGTATTGTGGATGAATCCTAAAGTTGAAGAGGCAACGTGGGAGTTAGAATCTGAAATGCGGAATTGGTATTCTCAATTATTTTCCAAGATTCTGAGGACAGAATCCTATAAGGGGGAGAGGATATGACAACCAGTAAATATTTGAACTATTTTATAAGTGCGATATATATATTCATAAATATTATGTGTTATAAGGCCGATTATGCGAACTCATTATATATTGTGTATAATTTTGTTGTATGACATTGCGAGTGTTGCTGGAATATTTTTAAGCGAGTAACTCTCGTACGTGAGTAAGGTTTTCGCTACGCGATTAATTAAGTAGCGCGATTTGATAATATACGAATGGTTGCGACTACAAGAATTGAGTAATAATTGAGATTCTCATGATTTAGTGATATTTGAATAAGTTGCAATTAGGCAATAATTTTTTATTTTAATATTGTGGAATATAGTCAATTTACTTGCAATTTCTTTTGGGATTTATAATGTGTTAATTATATTTTCATGACTTACTTATTAGTGTGATAATGTTAGAAAATTCTTTTAATATAATTTTTTGTCCGAAATTTTTTGAAAACAATTTTATTAAACTTCTAAAATCTCATAGTATTCATGGTATTAATTTGGTGATTTATGGATTTATATTTTAATTACTAAAACTCATTCATTTAATTATACTTTTAATACTTATTGAATTACAAATGTACCCTTGCATGCAAATTTCACCCAAATAGAGATCACGGGTAAGAATGACCATTCACCCTCCACTAACTGCATTTGACCAACTAAATGACCCGTAAAACCTTGCATGCAAAATCTTGATATTAGTGGGTGAAGGATAGAATGGTAAAAACAAGCTCCACTACCACTTGGATGAGACAAAAACTAACTAAAACACTCAACCTCACATCATTTTCGTCACCAACACATCACTCCGCTATTTCCTCTCCATACTCCCTCTCGGCCGCGCCTAAACACTCCCCACCCCTCTCATTTTCTACCTCATTTATTCATTTTCTTACACCTTTCAACTCCTCTAAGCAAGGGTCAACTACATTTGGTTCTATATCATCATTTGAAGTTAGTTTCTTAGTTGCATGTATTTAAAGCCAAGGGTTTAACTTTGATTCTTGTGAATCTAGAGTTGAACTTAATGTGGCTCATAAAACTTGAACAAGAGATGGTCTTGATGAAGTGTTTAGCTTCTATTTTCAAGCCATAATCTTGGCCTCAAGCATTCGACAAGGTCTTCCAAGGAGCTGAATGGATTTTGTGGTTTGTGTGTTAGTTTTATTTATTTTTAAAAAGAAAGAGACTTTGCATGCGGCTTTCAAAAACTTAAGATCTTTTAAAATGTACTTTTCAAAGTTTCCATCCTTGCATGCCATGATTTTTACAATAAAAGTTGAAGTTAATACTTGCATGTCGTAGTATAAGTGATATTTCAGACAAATGTGCTATGTGACTTAAATTTAAGTTTTTGTGCAATGCATTCCTATGGTTTTTTCTCTGAAATGCTATTTTGCTATGTGCGTTGATAAGTCATAATAAAATCTAGTAGCCATCAAGTTGATACCATGTATTTTTGGTTTGGATTTTTGCTTAAAATCGCATATGTAAAAATCTGCCATGTTATGCTCTCAATTTTTGCCTTGGTAAATGACTTATATAGATAGATTTATGCTCATAACCCATAAAATGATAGTCAATAGGGTTTTGTACATTGTAGGTTAGATTTGTTGGCTTGATTGTTGGTTTTGGTGTTGAGTTGGGAGTTAAGGTGGAAGGAGGTACACTAGGCACTAAGTAGCAGATTTTTCCACCATAAGTATAGGTTGTTTTAGGTGAGTTTTGATGAGGCCTTGCTAGGCCTGAGTTTACTGTAGTTAGTACTTGAGTTGCACTTGAGTCCAGTAGCCTTGATTCAGTGAGAAACTTGCATTTAGGTAGGTGCACACCCTCATAATCAGAGTAACTCAGAACAGGGCTGGGCTGCGTAAACATGAATTTTGGTCGATTATAATCATGTCATAGGCTAGGCCTTCATGGGTCCTTGTCTTAAATAAGTGTAATGCATCCTTAGAAATTTTAACAAACCATTAGAGTTAAAAATTTAGTGAGAAAAGTGAGTTTTAAATAAGTAAAAACAGAACAGAGGGAAATCAAAGGGGGCTGGGCAGTGTCAAATTTGAACAGAGGCCTAGAGAAGCCTAGGTGAGGCCATGGCCTGAAACCAAGTCTGAGAGTTAGTTTAAGGTCAGAAGAATCCATGGGAGTTGGTTTTCTTAGAAGGCCCAATGTATAAATTAAGATTCCTGCCAAAGAACACAGGTAGTGCAAACTGGTGCTAGCAGGGAAGTTCAGTGTGAGTATTGGTTTTTGTAAGCCTATAGGTGTGAGGCCTCTGAGTCTTACCAACTTTAGAAGTTAGTTTAGAGTCTTAAAAACCTTTAGGAATTGATTTGGAGTGAATGCCCAAGGTGGAGACATATCATTTCCACCAAGGCACCCGAGAGCACCCTTAGAGTGGCATTAGGAAGCTTTAGTGGTATTGGGAATTATTGTTGAAGAGTCTGATTGTTGCACAACATATTTAAGTTTAAGTTAAGGTCATATTAGATATATGGGAGCATTACTAATAATTCTTATGTGTTACTTTCTTATGTGCTTAGGTATTTAGGTGATATTATAGTATAAATAACTAAGTAGCATATGCCATGCCATTATGTGATTATGTGACTATGTGGATTACTTGAATTGCATATCATTAAGTTATGTGTATTCTTATAATTATAAGTTCTTGTGTAATAGTAGTTATGATAAGGGTAAAAGTTAGTCCTAGGAGCTTATAAGCTTATCAGGCGATAAAGGGTGAATAGTAATGAGGTTAATATAATGTGTAGGTTCCGAAGCGAAGGGGAAAACTCGTGCCATCAAGATCGAATAATCTTAGAACTTTGAAAGGCAAGTTACTACCTCCTTATGATTATAATTGTTACAACTCTATATACTTTTTCGTGAATGCCTAGTTGTAATAATCACAATGTCATTAATTAGTTCAAATACTTCCGTTAATAACTCTTAACCTTGTTAGTACGTTACCTTCAAAATATTCCCTATCCATTAGACCTTAAATACTAAACTCTCTACCAAATTCCCTAATGCGAACCTCATAACACAATAATATTCATAAATATCAAAGTATCACCCTCGATACCATGTAGAGTTAACTTGTATTTTATTCGACCTTGGAACTTATCCCATAGGGATTTCTAATATGCGTTTGACATCTCATTAGTGAACTTGAATTCTCTTGTTATAATTCAGTCAAACTGATACCAAATCTTTCCCCAAAATCCATGTTATAAATCATTAAAAATAAAATAAATGTTTTCTTATTTTAGTGGATTGGACCTAGACGCAAGTCCTTTTCACTGCTATTGATAGGCTCACATATAGCCTAGGGATCCCATTATATTTGAGAACCCAGCGCTGTTCGGGATTACTTCGCGGCTGATCAGCGGCTGTAATCCGTAGCGTCCTAAAATGAATTTTGATGATTTAATATTTAAATGATTATAACATGTTGCCCCGATGCCATGATACCATATGCCATGTTTCGATTGCTATGATTCTACCATGTCTTTATATTATAACTTCATTTTTCTTATTGTCATTTTTACAAGTATTTATAACCTCTTGATTCTTGAACTCGTGATTTTGAGATAATGCCTTGTATAGTAGAACTTATAGTACTTGCTGAGCATTTTAGCTCATTTTCTTGTATTTAACCCTATTCTACAGCTAGCAATCCTGGTTCGTACTGTTAGTCACTAAACACGCGCTAAGAATACATACAAGTATACGCGTCCGTAAGTAGTATAGAATCTTTTCTAGTTCGTTCCCACAGAGACTATATTGGTTAACTAATTAATTTACGCACTTAAGCAACAATGTATGGTTATTATTCAATGCTAAGACGATAACAAATTGAGGTTATTTATAACTAAGAATTAAGCTAACAATTATAACTACGAGAATATGATAGATTAAATTAATATATATGACAAACATGGGATTCTAACTTCATTAAATACTTCATTCAATAGCCTTATTGTTCTCAACCTTAGCATAACAATACTACTAGACATCAGATAACACGAAACTGATAAACGCCAACTTTCGTTGCACGAATACCATACTACTAGACATCCACAAAAGAGATAGAAGCTGAATAGACACCAATTATATTGAGACCCTATATGTCTATAGAATTTGACAACATAACGGTTTAAGCACAAGTTATCTATCTTGATTACACAGGGCAAGTAAGATGGTTAAAATTATCTACAAATCATGCATAATAATTCATGAACCTATGCTACCATGGCAAGTTCTAAATCCTTAAATTCATTGTCGCTTCATTAAGAATTAACACACTATCTTATAAGTTCGCGACGCTCATAAGACGAATACACACAACCAATACTAGGATATCAATCAATCACCACATACTAAGGCATCGAAATAATTTACCTAAAGAAATCCATAAATAAATCCGCTAGAACCCCACGATAACGATTATCCCATAATCGGACTCATCATCAACACGGGTTCCGATGAAAGCATGGTATAACAAATATAGTCTTTATAACGAATGAATAAAACTACGTACAAAACAAGAGTAAGGTTCACAAGTAAGAAAACTAGCATCCAAATACAACTTAAAACAAAGATTCACAAGTAAAAAAAGATCTTCTTCATCTTCGTTGAATCGTGCTAAAAACGGTCTTCTTACGGCTCTCCTTGCACTCTGGTACGTCTCTCTCATGAAAACGTTCTTATTTGAATATATATAGCAGCCCTTTGCAATATGGAAGTCTCCCCACTTAGAATCGAATTAGAATCAGGATTCATAATTTTCGCACCGGCGCGGGCGCGCACTGTCACAGGGCGGGCGCGCTGCCTTTCTGGAATCCTGGCGCGACCGCGCGCTATCACAGCGCGGGCGCGCCGTCCTTTTGGGAAAAACTCAGATTTCATCTTTTTCCTTGCTGCTTCGAGCCGGCTTTCCACGAGCTTTTATTCCAACACCACCTTGACTCCAAATTAGCACCAAAATAATGCTAATTCACCTGATTCACAGATTAATGCCTGAAATGCAAAAGCACTAGAAAACACGTTAAAACACTTAGCAACTTGAGTACAAATACATCAATTCAAAGCTTATGAGAGCACTATAAAGTGTCATAAATGCCACTCTACATACCCCCAAACTTGAATCGATGCTTGTCCTCAAGCATAAACAGACTCAAAGAACAAGAAAATAAAAATGCATGAATGCAACTAATATGAATGCAACGATCCCAATAGAATAACTAAACCAATCGACGAAGAATACTTCTGCAAATGCAACTACTCGCATAAAGACCAATTAAATCATATAAATCAACTTACAAACTAGAGACGTGCGTGTGTGCCGATGCTTACAGATATACTATCGCAACTAGATCACCAATCATGACTCACTACTTATCAAGACGATCACAAGTTTATAAATAGAATAAAAGCTAGACTCAAAATAATTTACAACACTTCAATTTTTATATCGGAGATTATATGGAAACATGATTTTATTCAAAACAAAACAAACACATATGCTTATTTGATCGTGCAATGAGTGAGGTCCATAAAAGACTTATACAATAGTACCCATATAGTGAGCGTTAGGTTAGCGGATCCCAGACTATAAAAGCCTTAGGTCACTAGGCACAAAGTCCCCTAAGAACTTAATAACTCGAGTACTAAAGGCCCACTATTGATCAATTATACATAACACTTATTCTTTTCTTTTTTTCTCTTTTTCTCTTTTTTTCTTTTTTTTCAACGAATTTTTGAATGAGTGTGTTTCGCTCCATCTCATTCAACCCTAGACTACTCATATAAATATGAGTCGGCTACTAGCCATTTGACACCTAGCCACACAACTAGCAATGAAATCCAATTTTCTTAAATTTTTTTAAATATCCATGTCTTTTATTATTAAGAGAATATCCTAAATTCTAAATATAAACAAGCGATTAAACCTCGACAAACCAACAAACCATGACTAAGATCTAGCACTCTAACAACCGATAAGACTTAGTGAAATACAAGTGTCTCTAGCATGCAAATCAACTTAATACGACTTAACATCTCTAAACACGACATCACTACACTGGCATCAATATCACAACTCATTCGGAAAATCATCTAAGGGAGCATATTATAATGCAAATGCATGAAAACTATATAAACAAAATAACATAAAACTATCAAAATAAAAATAAATTGTATGGCAAAATATGCAAACTATATGAACTAAACTATCATGATTATGCAAACTATATGAGACTCACACAAATATATTCACTCATCTACTACCCCCAAACTTAAAATATTCACTATCCTCAGTGAAGGTAATAGTAAGGAATACAGGCATACCTAATCAGAATCAGGCTCCTCACCCTCAACGGGTGGAGTGTCGGGTGTGTCCGGAGGTGGATACACGGAATCCTCACCAAAAACTGGACACTGGATATCAACACCGGTGGCTCTGAAAGTTGTCCCAAGTGCCTGAGTGAGATCACGTGGGAACCTGCTATGAATGTCATGCATCACATCCATCCTCCGTGCCAGACGCCTATACTGCGTCATGCTCATGCCAACTCCCATATCAGCTCCTTCCTCCTCCTCATGCACCTGCTGCGATGGCCCTGCCTCATCTCCTAACTGAGGTCTCTATGCAGTCCTGCTCTCCTGAGTGGCCCCAGCAGCTGGCCTCCCACCAGGTAGGTGGTCAAAAGTATAACCAAGCCCCTTCAGATCGGGCTTGCCTCCATCCCATTCTTGTATTGTAGCCAAAGTAGTGATGTCAATAGGAGCACTCGGGATCTGCAACTGCTCGTGTGTGGGCCAATGAACACCAACTGCCACGCACAGCTTCGTCACCACGAAAGTATATAGAATAGAACCCGTAGTACTTCCCCTCAAGAAATTTAGAATCCCCTGATAAATCACCATCCCCAAATCTATATAATCGCCCTGAAGAATACCCCATAACAATCGTGCACGCTCCACAGTAATCTCATGCACATGCGAAGATGGCATGATGTTAGCACATATAAAAGCGTTCCATGCACAGACAAACCTGTTCATTCTGGAAGCTGGGAACGTAGAATACTCGGCCGTGCCCCTCTTGATCTTCCAGTGAGTATCGGGCTGGCACAGAGTAGCAACAATAAGATCCATCCTCTAGAGTCTTATCATTCCAGGTGTCCTTCCCAGGCTTCCTCATGGGCTTCTTAATCACAGTTCTGATAGCCTCTGCACTATACTCCACCGTCCTTCCTCGAACCACCGTGAAGCCATTCTTCTCGGCCTTGGCATTCACATAGAACTCGTGAACAACACTTATGGGCACAGCAGCGGGTGCCTCGCAAATAGGAACCTGACCTATCTCAAGATTCATCTCCAACAGTTGACCATCCTTCCCTGATGGCAGAAAACCTCGTTCCTTGATGATTGGCTTCGAAAGAAGCCTAGTATACTCCGCTTCAGCCTCGGGAGTAGAGAACCTTGGCCTTACACCACCCATACTTGATGAACGGTGGTGCTACTGTCGACTTATGTTCTTTGTCTCTTGGATGCCATTGGAAGTGAGTAAAGAGAATAAAAGTTGTGTTTAAGAGAGAATTTATGTTTGAGAATTTGTGAATTGGTGGAGAAGTTTTTGTATGAGGTGCATGTATATATAGGTGGTGAAAAGAGATTTATATATGGAATAGAAGTGGGATTTGATTATGGGAATAATGGGAGTAATGGGTTTGATTTGAAGTGGATATTATGGGATGTGGTAGAGTAAAAATCGGTTTGAAATTGATTTTTGACTAAAAATCCCGATTTTCTCTTGAAACTGCTGTTTTATTTTTTTCAGTCGGGACACGGCGCGGTCGTGCGCTGAGACAGCGCGCCCGCGTTGTCTCTACTTCTGCCAAATCAGCGCGGCCGCGCCATGCTTCTATGAAATCAGTGCGGCCGCGCGCTAGGACGGCACGGGCGCGCCAAGCTTCTGAAGTGAGCCCTGATTTTTTTCTTTTTCTGATTTTTTTTATTTTCTCTTTTCTTCTTGCTTCCTCTACCTCCTAATGTACAACATACTTGAATGCCTGGCCCGGATCATTCTCAAAAATTTCCATCGCTCCATGTGGAAACACAGTTTTGACAATAAACAGCCCTGACCATCTTGACTTCACCTTTCCAGGAAAAAGACGGAGACGAGAGTTGAACCATAGAACTTGTTGCCCCGGCACAAATGATTTGAGCACTAAACCCCGATCCTGCCACCTCTTGACCTTCTCCTTATATATTTTGTTGTTCTCATAAGCTTGAAGTCAAAACTCGTTGACTTCATTCAATTAAAACATCATCTTCTTTCCAGCCGCATCCAAGTTCATATTCAACTTCTTCAATGCCCAGTATGCCTTATGCTCAAGCTTCACAGGAAAATGACACCCTTTACCATCGACCAACTGAAACAACGAAATTACCAAATGAGTTTTGTAAGTTGTTCTATAAGCCCAAACAGCTTTATCAAGCTTCAAAGACCAATCTTTCCTTGATGGGCACACTACTTTCTCGAAAATACGCTTGATCTCTCTGTTAGATACCTCAGCTTGACCATTCGTCTGAGGATGATAAGTCATAGCAATGCGATGATTCATATTATACCTTTTCATCATAGCAGTGAACTTGCGATTGTAAAAATGCGACCCCTCATCACTGATTATGACTCTTGGAGTTCCAAACCTTGTGAATATTTGCTTGTGAAGAAAATTAAGCACCACTTTCGCATTGTTCGTTGGAAATGCCTTAACTTCAACCCATTTCGATACGTAATCAACCGCCAACAAGATATACTGATTGTTACAAGATTAGACAAATGTCCCCAAGAATTTAATTCCCCAAATATCGAAGACCTCAACCTCGAGAAGCACATTAAGAGGCATTTTATCCCTTTTGGAAATATTACCCACACGTTGACATCGATCATATTTCAAAATGAACTGGTGAGCATCTTTAAATAATTTTGGCCAAAAGAAACCTGCTTGAAGAATACGAGCTACTATCTTTTTTCCACCATAATGTCCTCCATAAGCCGTTGAGTGGCAATCTCGTAAGATCCCCCCCGTTTCACTGTAAGGAATACATCTCCTGATGATTTGGTCAGCTCCTTTTCAAAAAAGAAACGGCTCATCCCACATATACCACTTTACTTCATGTAGAAACTTCTTCCTTTGAGCATAAGATAAGTCGGGAGGCATGATATTACTCACAAGGTAGTTCACAATGTCTGCAAACCACGGTTCTTCTTCTTGCACTCCAAACAGCTGCTCATCGGGAAAAAGATTCATTTATCAATGTCTTATCCAATGAAGTAGCATCAGGATTCTCTAAACGCGAGAGATGATCAGCGACTTGATTTTCAGTCCTCTTTCTGTCCTTGATCTCTAGTTCAAATTCTTAGAGCAAAAGAACCCATCTAATCAATCTAGGCTTCGAGTCCTTCTTTGAGACAACATATCGAATTACAGTGTGATAAGTGAAAACTGTCACCTTAGTCCCAAGTAAATAAGATTGAAATTTCTCTAAACCATAGACAAGAGCCAAAACCTCTTTCTCTGTAGTCGTATAATTCAGTTGAGCACCATTTAGGGTCTTACTAGCGTAGTAGACCACATGAAATATGTTATTCTTCCTCTGCCCAAGAACTGCTCCAACTGTATAGTCGCTTGCATCGCACATCATCTCAAAAGGTTCATTCCAATCAGGCGCAGTTATGATCGGTGCCGTGATTAAACTCTTCTTCAATATCTCTAAAGCTACATGGCACTCGTCATCAAACTTGAAAGGGACATCTTTTTCTTGTAAACTGCACAATGGCTTTGAAATCTTAGAGAAGTCTTTGATGAAACGCCTGTAGAAACCCGCATGACCAAAAAAACTGTGAATTCCCTTAACAGAAATAGGTGGAGGAAGATTCTCAATGACCCCCTCCTTGGCCTTATCCACTCTAGATCCTTACTAGAAACCTTGTGCCCGAGAATAATGCCCTGTCGCACCATAAAGTGGCATTTCTCCCAATTGAGAACTAGATTGGTCCCAACACACCTCTTGAGAACGTGTCCAAGATTTTGCAAGCAATCATCAAATGAATCGCCAAAGACTGAGAAGTCGTCCATGAACACTTCCACATTCTGGCCAATTGTGTTAGAAAAGATTGCCATCATACATCTCTGAAATGTGGCTGGCGCACCACACAGACCAAAAGAAACTCGTCTGAAGGCGAAAATACTAAATGGACAAGTGAAGGTAGTTTTCTCCTGATTTCTTGGAGCGATACAAATTTGATTATAACCGGAATAACCATCCAGAAGATAATAGTACTCATGACCAGCCAACGTGTCGAGCATCTGATCAATGAAGGGCAAAGGGAAGTGATCCTTCCTAGTGGCTTTGTTCAGCTTCCTGTAGTCCATGCAAACTCTCCACCTCGTGACTGTTCTAGTAGGAATAAGCTCATTCTTCTCATTTGCTACCACATTAACTTCACCTTTCTTTGGCACACATTGAACCGGTATTACCCATGAACTGTCAGAAATAGGGTAGATGATCCCTGCATCTAGCCACTTAAGAATTTCCTTCTTTACTACCTCCTTCATGATTGGATTAAGTCTTCTTTGCTGCTCGACCGTAGGCTTGCTACCTTCCTCTAGCATAATTTTATGCATGCAGTAAGAAGGGCTGATTCCCTTGATATCTGCTATAGTCCATCCAATTGCCAATTTGAACTCTCTCAGAATCCTCAAAAGCTTTTCCTCATCACTACCTGAAAGGTCAGATGTAATAATAACAGGCAGAGTAGATGTATCACCTAAAAATGCATACCTCAAATGCTCAGGTAAAGGCTTAAGCTCAAGAGTGGGAGCTTCCTCAATAGATGGCTTGAGGCGTTTAGGAGCTTTGTTCAATTCCTCCATTCCCAGAGATTCAATAGGCATATCACTCTTCCTCTTCCAGGGAGAAGCATTCAAATATTGCAATTGTTCTTCACCTTCACTATCTGAATTCCCCAACAAGGCTTTTTCTAAGGCATCGGACCTTAGTAATTGATCAAGTTCTGATGTGACCACCGAATCGACCAATTCCACTTTTAAGCACTCCTCATTATCAGTAGGAAATTTCATAGCATTGAACACATTAAAAGTAACATCCTGATCCAGATCTCACATTGTGAGCTCACCCTTCTGCACATCTATCAAGGTTCGGCCATTTGCCAAGAAAGGTCTTCCCAAGATTATGGGAATCTTTTTATCCTCCTCGAAATCAAGAATTACGAAATCAGCAGGGAAGATGAGTTTATCAACCTTGACCAAGACATCCTCCATAATACCTCGTGGATATGTAATAGAACGGTCGGCTAACTGCAAGGTCATATAAGTCAGTTTGGGATCAGGTAAGTCCAACTGCTTGAAAATTGACAAAGGCATCAGATTAATGCTAGCTCCCAAGTCACATAAGCATCTGTCAAAAGACACTTTTCCAATAGTACACGGAATAGTGAAACTTCCTGGGTCTTTAAGTTTCGGAGGCAACTTCTATTGCAGTACAGCACTGTATTCCTCCGTGAGAGTGACAGTCTCTAAATCATCTAGCTTCACTTTCCGAGAGAGAATACCTTTCATAAACTTTACATAACTAGGCATTTTCTCAAGAGTCTCAACGAAAGGTATTTTGATGTGAAGTTTCTTGAACACCTCTAGAAACTTCTCAAATTGCTTGTCCAGCTTCTTCTTCTACAGCCGCTTAGGAAAAGGCGGTGGAGGATAGATCTGTTTCTCCCCTGTATTTACCTCAAGAGGAGTGTGCTCAACAGTAGTCTTCCTTGGTTCCACTTCTTCATCCTGCTGCTCTACTTCTTTCTCAACCCCAGCTTCTTCAGTCAACTCTTGAGTTTTTTCAGGATTCGCAACCTTTCCAGACCTCAAAGTGATTGCCTTTACCTGCTCCTTAGCTTCCCTCTTTCCTGGAACTTCAATATCACTGGGTAGTGTACCAGGCTGACGATTTAGCAAGGCATTGGAAATTTGCCCAATTTGATTTTCCAAGGTCTTGATAGACATAACTTGACTTTTGCATATAAGCTTCAACTCCTCCAATTCAGATTTTTCATTAGATTGTTGTAGCTGGAGTTGTTATCTTGGTGCATACTGCGGTTACAGAAAACCAGGGGGTTGTACTGCTTAGCTGGATACTGCTGATAAGGCTGTTGAATCATATTCTGAGTGTTGCTCCAACTGAAATTAAGATGATTGCGGTTGTTGGGATGATAGGTAGCTGGCACTGGTTGCTGCGATCGCTGGAAGTTGCTCACAAACTTAGATGATTCACTAGAAATTGTACACTGATCAGTCTTATGGGCACCAGCCATAGCTCGTAGACACTGGTGATTGATTAAATCCATAATTAGTCAAAGTGTCCACCTTCATCGTTAAAGCCTTAAGTTGGGCATTGATAGCAGTTGTTGCGTCCAACTCCAGAATTCTTGTTACCTTTCCCTGAGTCAGTCTCTCGGAAGGATTCTGGTACTCATTAGCAGCCATCAGTTCAATAAGTTCATAAGCTTCATCGTAGCTTTTAGCCCACAAGTCTCCTCTTGATGCTGTATCAAGCATGGGTCGAGAAGTAGCACCCAATCCATTATAGAAACAATTGATAATCATCCAATCAGGCATGCCATGGTGTGGGCACTTCCTTAGCATCTCCTTATATCGATCCCAAGCCTCACACAGAGATTCTCCTGTTAGCTGAGCAAACTGAGTAAGAGCATTCCTGATTACAGCAGTCTTTGCCATAGGGAAGAATTTAGTGAGAAACTTTTGTGCAAGATACTCCCAAGTAGTGATAGACCCTGCTAGTAGAGAATGTAACTAGCACTTAGCCTTGTCCCTTAGAGAGAATGGGAAGAGGCATAGCTTGATAGCATCTTCAGTTACATCATTAAACTTGAAGGTGTCACAGATCCTCGATGAAATCCCTGATGTGCATGTTGGGGTCTTCAGTAGGAGAACCCCCAAACTGAACTGAGTTTTGTATCATCTAAATCGTGCTTGACTTGATCTTAAAAGTGTTAGCCCTGATGGTTGGTCTGATGATGTTTGACTGTATGTCATTAATCTTAGGCTAAGAATAGTCCATCAAAGCCTTCGGATTTTCCGCTTGATCACCCATCTCTACTAAAGATGGGTCTTCAACTTTCTCTTCTTCTTCTACCTTCTTTTCTTCCTCGAAAACTTCCTTACGAACTATAACAACTTCTTCCTTGGCTTTATCCAGTGTTCTCTTACGAGTACGCGAACGTATGCATACACACTCGCTAGAGTGCCTGAAATAAGACAAGGAAATAGATAAGTAACAATGTCTGAGTCAATGAACTTTAACGACCACTGATGGAAGATACATAAACTAATAATTAACACTGCAGTCCCCGGTAGCGGCGCCAAAAACTTGTTAGTCGCTAAACACGCGCTAATAATACACACAAGTATACACGTTCGCAAGTAGTATAGAATCTTTTCTAGTTCGTTCCCACAGAGACTGTATTGGTTAACTAATTAATTTACGCACTTAAGTAACAATGTATGGTTATTATTCAATGCTAAGATAATAACAAATTGAGGTTGTTTATAACTAAGAATTGAGCTAACAATTATAACTACGAGAATACGATTGATTAAATTAATATATATGACAAACATGGGATTCTAACTTCATTAAATACTTCATTCAATAGCCTTATTGTTCTCAACCTTAGCATGCAATGGTGATGACACTAATCAGATAAGAAAAAATTGATAAACACCAACTTTCGTTGCACGGATACGATACTACCAGACATCCACAAAAGAGATAGAAGCTGAATAGACACCAATTATATTGAGACCCTATATGCCTATAGAATTTGATAACATAACGGTTTAAGCACAAGTAATCTATCTTGATTACACAGGGCAAGTAAGATGGTTAAAATTATCTACTAATCATGCAAAACAAATACATGAACCTATGCTAGCATGGCAAGTTCTAAATCCTTAAATTCACTATCACTTCATTAAGAACTGACACACTATCTTATAAGTTCGCGACGCTCATAAGACGAATACGCACAACCAATACTAGGATATCAATCAATCACCACATACTAAGGCATCGAAACAATATAACTAAAGAAATCCATAATAAATCCGCTAGAACCCCGCGATAACGATTAGCCCATAATCGGACTCATCATTAACGTGGGTTCCGATGAAAGCATGGTATAACAAACGTAGTCTTTATAACGAATAACTAAAACCACGTACAAAACAAGAGTAAGGTTCACAAGTAAGAAAACTAGCATCCAAATACAACTTAAAACAAAGATTCACAAGTAAAAAATCTTCTTCGTCTTCGTTGAATCGTGCTAAAAACGGTCTTCTTACGGCTCTCCTTGCGCTTTGATACGTCTCCCTCATGAAACGTTCTTATTTGAATATATAGCGGCCATTTGCAATCTGGAAGTCTCCCCACTTAGAATCAAATTAGAATCAGGATTCATATTTTTCATACTGGCGCACCCCGCGCTACGCGGGCGCGCTGCCTTTCTGGAATCCTGGCGCGGGCGCCCGCTATCACAGCGCGGGCGCGCCGTCCTTCTGGGGAAAATTCTTATTTCATCTTTTTCCTTGCTTCTTCGAGCCGGCTTTCCACGGGCTTTTATTCTAACACCACCTTGACACCAAATTAGCACCAAAACAATGCTAATTCACCTGATTCATAGATTAATGCCTGAAATGCAAAACTACTAGAAAACACGTTAAAACACTTAACAACTTGAGTACAAATGCATCAATTCAAAGCTTATTAGAGCACTATAAAGTGTCATAAATGTCACTCAACACGTACCAAGCAGACCGCCCGTAAGTCAACTGGTAGGCAGGGTGAAGACCATTTGAGGGCGCAGGTAGAATATATAAACTAGGCGAAATCCGCCAGTATGTAATTGTGGTATTAGTTAGAAGGGTTGTTCCAAACTCTGAACTTGTAAAGATCTTGGGATTGTTATTATTTTTGGTTGGGTTTGTATTCATATTATTATCATCTTTTGGACTTATAAGTTTGTAATATAATTATGGTTCATTTTTGTTCCATGTGTGTATGTTATTGGTTTGGGGTGTGACAGATCAGCTTGCAAGCCTTGCACAGATCTCTCAACAACTCCTAACCTCATATATGTCTAACCAGGATTACCAAGCCATAATGCTCTCATATCAAATAGATGTCGAAGAACAACAAGATGAAATTGTTAATGAAGCTAAACAGGATGGCAACTGTGATGCTTGGCTGAACAAGGACTATAATCTGGAGATGGAGGATGTTTTAGCTAAATTCAGGGAAGATTTTTGACTATTTTGGGAAGCAATGCTAAAGCCTTAACCCCTACTGAATTTTATGATGCAATCAATGAAGTTTCCAAAGCCCAACTCAAAGCTTTCCATCTTTTTGGAAGAGCTCTAGAACTCAGGTTGATTGGTCATGAAGACAGGGTAAGGAAACTGTTAAATAGAAGATGGATGAGATTATACCCTCTCAAGTCAAGATCACTTCAAAGTTTCAACACTTTGCTGACCAAATGACAAGGCTAGATCTGTCTATTATGGAAAAAAATGTCAAAAATCTCAGACAGTCTTTCATTGCTCTTCATGAAGTGGTTCAACAACAAATAACAAGTTTAAATGACACAAAGCTTTAGTTGAACCAGCTTCACCAAAGCAGATATGAGCCTTCTACACTGCTAATGGAGGGTATAAAACAAGCTGTGGAAGACACATTTGGACCTTCTACTTCTTCCAGCTCTCATCAACCTGCCTCTACATCTACAAATCTTCAAATTCAGTCTCTTCAACAACAAGTCTTCAACTTGCAGTCTTCCAATGACTCACTCACAGCTCAAGTGCATGATCTCATCTCATTGGTGCAGAGTCAACAGACAGATATTCAAACCTTGTTAGACTCCCACAAACACTTACCAATGTAAAATGTTTTGGCTTTGGGAGCTATCATGGGCAAGCTTAACATACCTCTTACTGCACTTTCAAAAGCTGTGAGGCCTGAAATTCGTACTCCCCTTCTTATGCCTTCCAACAAGACTAAGTGGGAGATACAGGCTAGACTATTAAGATCATCTACTACTCAAACTGTCCAAGCTGCTGACAAAAGAAAAACCAAGAAGTTGATATTGGAATGAAGAGGCTTATTAGAGCAGCTGAGGGACCTAGTCTGAGCAGGGAATTTGATGAATTGCTCAAGGCTCTCAGGGCTTCTCTCAATAACAATTTATTCACCTACAAAAGGCCTTGGACAGGACAATAAACTCTATAAGGGTGATCTTTGTGACAAATGATAGTTTTCAGTAGAAAAGGATTGTCATCAACATAAATGACTCAGGGGTAGACAGGTGTATGCAGGTGTCCCTTAATTATCTTATCTCTAGAAGGGCATCGGAGTTGGACATTCTGATAAACAAAGTCAAAAGAGTGATTCCTGAAGACACTCTCTGCTAACTGAATTAAAAAATGTTCAAGTGGTTGCTTTTCCTGAAGCATATCTATAACCAAGCAAGGGAGTGGCGTACATCTGTCCTACCACCAACATCACAAACACTTTCAGATTCCTAAGCAATGTGTCATGGCTAACAAAAACTAATCATGATTCTAGAGACTGAGTTGAAACTCAAGCAAATAAGACTGTTGAAGATGAAGAAATGATTAAGCTATTGGGGAGATATCTGAGAAATTTTGAATCCAACTTGCCTAAAACTCAAATCAATAATGATAACTTGGATGATGATGAGTAGAAGAAAGATGATCAAAAACCTTCTGC